>NW_010562582.1:71655-99945 GCF_000687285.1 Phaethon lepturus
CTCTTAATCTTTTCTCACCAAATGGGAAAGGGAATGGGAATTATGCTCCACGGCTCTTGCTGGAATTATTTACTAAACTCTCATATTCTTCATCTCGATCCTGGTTCCTTCAGTAGAGGAAAGCTAATGCCTGTTCTCAAGTACTGGCATAATTGTACGTAGTATTGCAGTACCTAAAGCTTGCCCTTATTCTCACATGTTTACAAACCTAGTCCCACAGCTTTTCTTGTTTATCTGTGTTTTAATGCTAAAACATGGATTTTCCTCTGCTTGGAATATCAAATATTAATATACAGCATCAGTTTCTCTGAATAAAGGTAAAATAACATGCCCATGCATACGGGCAAAAATATGTTCCTGGTTGAAAAAAAAAATAAATCGGGATATTTTTCTGTAGGTGTCAATGCAGTTCAAAAGATATTGTAAGAATATGTCAGACTGGAAAAAAATAGCTATACTACTCTCTATTTTGGTAAGCATATGGGACTTTATAAAGTTTTCCCCAAAATTACAGAGCTAGAATATTTGATCCAATTTATGTTGAAACATAAGCAAGTCCCTAATGTCCCTATGTTTCATGAATCAGAGGTAGCAGAGTATCTCTTTTAAGAGAGTCTGCCTGCAGACAGACTTAAGCTATTAGAAGCCATTAGGAAATTTACGTAGATATTGCTTAAAAATGAATTTATTCAAATAAGGTGACCTGAACAAAAGCCCTTAAAGTTAGATTCTTCCAGGTTTGTCCCAGTAGGATGTTATTATAAAGAAAGTGACAATGATTTTCCAGTGTTTCCTAATGAGAAACTCTACCCCTTATACAGTCTAAGGGTTATAATCACATATCTTTGTACTTTTCTTTCTGTTGTTGTTGTTGTTATTTTAGGTAGGTGTGGTAAGAAAGCAGATTCAGAATTTTTCTAAATCAGACAGTCCTGGCATTTGATTTAGGTGTGGGCGCAGCCTTATGATTTTGGTTTTCTCAGTACAACTGAGTTCAACAGTAAGAGCAGCAGGAGGAAGCACAATGGAATCAAATTCTATTTCAGATTTTCTTGATGTTTTAGAAGTCTGTGTGGGGTTTTACATGTTGGTTGTGGCCAATTTTCTCTTTCTCTGATTTTCTCTTAGGCTCCTGAGTTGTCTTCTAGCATAGTCACTGAGCTTTGGTGTAGACCTAAAATCAAAAGTTCTTTTTCCTTCTGTTCTTGCTCTTGACTACTTTCAAATCAGATCAAAATGTACACTGTCACAAAAAAGGAAAAGTTAAAAAAAAAAAATAAAAAGAGAGGGAGAGAAAAAAATAACTTCCTCTTTCTTTTAGATATTTTTTGAAAGAATAAAGCTTTGGAAAAGATTATTTGGGGTTCTTCCCTTTATGAGAGTCCCTTGCAGTAAGTGCTTCAATAGTGAGAAAGCATAACACAGTGTTTCTCTAGGCTCTATGTTAGCTGCATGTTTCTCCCAATGTTATTCCAATTCTTTCTAGGCTTAACCAGAAAAGAATTTTGTTTGGGGGTTCAGCTGTCAGCTTTGATCATAGGCTGCTGTTGTACAAGAAAAGCTACAGCATGCAGAGTCCAGGTAGTTATCAGTCATCACAGAAAAGAGAGTGAGGGAGAAGCTTAGAAGACAAAGGAGTCAATTTTGGGTTTAGTTCTGTTTAGGGTTTGGGGTTTTTTGATTGTTTGCTTTTTAATGCTGAAAGAAAGTAAGTAGCTGGATCCTTAAAATCAGCACTGTATATGGCAGAAAGATAAATATAAGTAGTGCCAAAGAACATTGCTAGAAAGCTCTCTGGCTCTTTATGACAATGTTAATAGTTGAAGTTGAACAAATGTAGAAAAGCTAAGCCAGAGCTCTCAGGATCTCCATGGAGGTGCTAGGAGGTTGGAATAAAATCAGGAAAACCTATGCAGGCTGGTGGGAGAGAAAGAGTAGGTAAGGATGATGCAATTCATTGCTTCAAACTGTAAAATTAAAAAGACAAATCTGCAGTTAACAGTTACAATCTCTCACTTTCAGAACAATTAACTCCCTTCATATATACCTCTTATCTGGATTCACAACCCTCCTTTTTTCAGTGGGTATTTGTTCAATAGACTCATCAAAATAACAACTAGAAAAATTTCATACTGGTGAGATATTCTTGCTCTTAAAGTCTTGCTCTTATGTCACTAGTTCTGTTGATTTGCTTTACTGTCAATGCAGGGCTGGCAGTAGTAGTAGTAGTAGTAGCAGTAGCAATAGTAGTAGTAGTAGTAGTATATTTTAAAATAAGCATTCTGAATATACACCTTTTGTAATAATTGTTAGTGGAAAGAATCCACTAGGTAAACACTAATGACTACTCTTTAGAATGGAATATGAATATTTACTTTACCTGTTACTGCAAGCTGAGGAATCTGTCGGTTGTTGAAATCTTTTATTACTAACAGTAGTTGGAAATGTTTCTGTTGAAAAATATCCATACTAAGGATTTACAAACCACTTTTTTTTTTAAGATAACCTCATTTTCAGCTAAGAAGTTATAATATTTCTTTAGAAAAACAGATTTCTTTAAGTTTTGCATTTTTGAGAATTTCTCACCTCTTTTTCCCACTGAAAATACAGTAGAAAAGGATGAGGCTTTATAATTTTACTTTACCAATTCTAACTTCAGAAAAGAAATCCTAAATTAAGAGTATTAAAAAAGAAGACTGAAACTGCTGGATTTTGGTTATGTTTTTGGTTTTCCCCACAGATGTACTAATTCTGTGAAGACAAATAAAGGGGGTGGCAGGGAGGAGACAGGGAAAAACATTTTTGGGGAATTGTGAAAATTAGTTCCATTTTAAGTTCCATCCTAATAAAGCTTGAAGAATTATGATGAAATGATGTTTTCCAATATTGCAGACAGCTTTTTTTGATAACTGCTGCACATTTTTTATTGATTAGAGTCATGCTGTGGCCATACCAACTCTCCACAACTGCAGATTGTTTAAATGAAAGCAGAAGCAATTAGAACAGAACTGGTCAGCAAATATTCTTATGAGTTCTAACAAGCCCCACTAAAATATATGACTGACTTATACCTAAGAGCCTTCTTATATGATATCTTATATCTTACTTCTCACTTTGGAGGATTAGTTAGAGTTACACAACTTTTCTAGGATTCATAGCCAAAATGCTTTCATTAATCTATTTTTTTTCCTGACTTAAATCTACTAGATATACTCTTTATGGCTGAAGGCTCTTCAATTTCGCTTTCTCTCTCTTCACCATGGTATACATTTTAATCTTTTCCAAGACAGACCAGTTGGGTAAAGTGATGGTCAAAATTTAAAAACACACTTGGAAACCCCATCTGTAGATATTCAACAGGTTAAAAAGCTGTATTCAGGGGCAGGCTGGGAATTCCTGTGGTCTTAAAGCTAGACTACTTTTCAACTTTATTTACAAAAAATATGAGTGAAAATTCTACTATAGTAAATTTTGGTTCAGTGGGACCATAAGCTTTCAGGCGGGTTGCACCATCATAGTCAGGAACACAAACTTAAGAAATGCTGGTAGAGTTAGAACTGTGTATTGTATGCATGAGACAAGCAAAAGTAAAGTGTAACTCTCTCTGTTGTTCTAGCAGGGAGAGATACAGAAGGAAATAGTGATAGAGAGAAACATGACATGAGGAAGGCAAGGAAAAATCTTTTTTCAAAGTGCTTTGTAGTATTTTGTCTCAGTTATAAAACAATGTAAAATTTAAGCTGAAAAAGCAGCATCCTGGAAGCGGCCATACAAAAAGCAGCAATTTTCAAATGCTCCTTTTGTAATGATGTGTCATCTGGCGGTCAAAAGCGTGATTCTCACATAGGCTTTGGTGAATGTGATTTACATAACATCAGGAGACTTTGCTTTTAGGTTATAACAGTGTTTACTCATACCAGCAACAATCCTGGAACCCGCACAATGTTCCTCAAAATGAAACAGTGCAAAGCAAATAATTACTGTAATAGCATAGTGAAAGGCAGAGAAATACAGAAATGAGGGGGGAAGTGTGGTAAGAGATTGCTCCTATCTAGTATTTAGTAAGGCTATAGATTGCATTAGCTGCAATTCCTAACGAGTATTTTGGTAAACCTATGAGTCCCTTGTACAATACAGATTTTGACAATTCCCATAATATAAAATGGCTTAAACTACCATTACAATCAACAGCCATTGCAATCAACTGCAGGAATTGGTAGGAAGATGCTGAAATGTCTTTTCTGCCAGGTTGTCATTCACTGAGACTGACCTCAGACCAATTTTTTTTTTTTTTCTTGCTGATTAGACCATCCCTTAGTGCAGCCAGGACTCTGATTTGATACAAAAGAATAACACAGTAATTCTTTGTTGCTGGGATTTTTTGTTGTCTTGTCACTTTATGCAGACTTCTAACATTTTGCCAATGCCAAGAATGCAGATCAAAGACGTTCAGGGTATTTAAATAGATTTGTGGATGCTGACTGACTACCGCTGTCTCTGCTTATCTTATGTCACTATAATTACAAGCTGGAAAAAAGGACAGCCTTGCCTCTAAAAAGATACTAACACGGACTTTCTACATAGGCACCTGAAAAAAAACACAACTTCTTCCTCCCCCACCCAGCCTGAGTTGTCACACTGCATCCTGCTCTTCCCCCGGTTTGCAAATATTGCAGTTGCTGTGTCTGGAAACGGTGTAGTAGTGACAGACTTACCTGTTACTGGCTCTTGCCTTATGCCATTAACAGCTTCTGCACACTTTTCATTTGCTTGTGAGTATTCTCACTTTTGTCTCTGTGAAGGTAGCAGACCAGACATAACTCAGTACAGCACAGCACAATGTGCCCTTAAGCACGCTGCAGAAGGGCAATAACCAAACGAACTAAAACCCACCATGGGCTAGGGTGTGGAGTCCAGTGGTTTTTTAGTAACAGCAGAGTTATGCAAATACAATTCTGTTGGTGACAGTGAGCTCAGAGGAAGCGAACAGACCTGGGCTTTTCAGCTTTAAAAACAGAGTTGGCTGTTTTACCTCTGCAGACATCACAGCGGAGGTTTCTCTGGTACTTATCCATTGCAAATTAATTGCCGTTATGGCACACTATTGGATTAGAAAAAGCAGCTGGCTTGAAAAAGCAGATGGAATTTGAGATGTTGCGAAAAGTCTGAGTTCAGTCTGTTTTTTTAATTTTCCCTCTAGTGGATGGGCAACCATTAAATATCCTTTAAATTGCAGGAGCACGTGTTTGTTTACCAATATCTGGAGGAGATATGTTACAAATGTTGACTTTCTGATGCCAATGCAAAATTCAAAAAAACACCTGGATGACCTCAAAAAAGACTTGCTTACAAGTGCTTTGAAACATCTTATCACACCTGTTTTGGGGCAACAGGACAGAATATTGCATATGTAGAAGAGCGGCCAGATAAAGCAGCATACCTTTCTCGTAAGGGCAGCAGTAATGTTAGCTGCATTTTTTCCTGTGGGCTTTATTGGCATCCATTTGTCTTAAACTTGACTTCAAGAATGCAGGAAAGTTGGTAAAATGACAGAGATCCTTTCTGGCAGTTCTTACCTCCATTAGGTCATTTTTAAACTTCTTTTTTTTCTGAAAAGAGAAATCAAATCTCATCAGATACATTTCATAAGTAACAATATTTGGTATCATGTTTTTGGTCATTTGTTTTTTCTATTGTTAAAAGACCATAGAGTTAAGGTCCTTAGCTAGAGGGGCAGAATTAAATTAAAATTAATTTGAAGCATCTTCCCTAATCATCAGCACCATCTGAATGAGTTATGAGTCCTATTTCTTCAGCAGCAAAATATACAGCTCCATTTAAAAAGGCAGCTGTTGTCTCTGGAGTGTATGTGTGCAACAGAAATTAGCTCTTTAACTCTGATGTGTTTTCTAGAAGATGATTCCCTGGAAGGAGTGTGCATTCCAAACTAAAGGCTGGGCACTGTAAGAGTGCAAGGAGGATTCAAGGTGGATTTCCCATGAGTCCAGAAACACGTGTGAAAATACAGCCCCTACCTTGGGAATGGCTTCAGATGGCTTCAGCACATGCTCCAAAACTGTCAGTGGAACTGGATATCTGTTTGAAAAGGTAAGTGAAACAGGAAGGTAAAAGACATGTCAGCCATTCTGGCCTTTTCTCAGCAGCTGCACGTACTCGGCATTGGCCTTAACGTCAGCCCTTAGCAGTGCTAAAGAGCATGTCACGACACACTTCTGTGTTTTCTGGATTTGAGCATGTTCTCATGTTTTCATGACCATTTCTATCAAAATGAAAGCAACTACACTTTTTACATAACACTTTTTACATAACACGCTAAACTTTCATTATTAAAACTGTGAGATGCTTTAAAGTACATACTATAAAGGCTAATGGGAGCCAATAAGCTGGCAAGACATGTCTGCTGAGGACCGCTAAGGAAATTTGACCAAATGCGCTCTGTCAGATCTATCTTTGCGAATGTTTTCTTCCTGTGATGATTAATGATGATCAACAGTCATTTCAGGAATGCAATCAGTAATGTACAGTCATTGGAATAACTACTGCATGTGCGTACATGCTTAGATGTATTATTAAGACATCTTCATACAGTGTAGTTGTGCTCATCTTTCAGCTTGTTTACTAGATTTGCCTATTTCAATGTAGAAACACTATAAACTGTGCTGCAAAATTTGCTCTTGATAATACACCTGTAACAGAACATGATACTTTCAGTTCTGACAAAGAATACTAGTATTTGTGAAAAATCGCATATAAAGAAAAAGATTAATTTTTATTTTGCTTAAAACATCTCAGCCTTCTTGTCATTGGAATCTACAAAAAGTGCATGTGTACTGGCAGATGAGTCCATGCTGAACACCAACATCCTTCTGCTTTTATTAATTGTTTTGTCTTGTGAGGCATTAAAAAATTGTCAGGGTCTAAAAGGCATTTCACCTACCTGAAGATTATTAGGTCTAACCAAAAGATTAGACATATGCATGTGCCAACAGGGTATTTGAGACTATAATAAGGGTAGCTTATGTCTCTATTATTGAAAGGGTTAGTCTAGGTTTGTAATTTAGGACTGCTTTTTGATCCTGAACCTGAAATACTTCTCATATTTCCATTTGGTTGTCCTGACGGAAAGCATGTATATTGAACTGTATATGACAAGCTTTTCATCAAGGGTCAGGCTCACCACAGTGGGTCACACACATGCAACTTTTAGACCAAATCACTTTGGTACTCTCTACAATAACCTCAAAAAGCTATTGAAAGCTCCGATACTGGGTGCAGCTGCCCTTCTATTAAGTCATGGTATCTGTAAAGAGAGTATCATAGTACCTGTATCCTACTTGTTTCCACCAGCCATCCAAAGCACTGACCTAAGTGCTATACAAGCATCCAAGAATCCTAGTGTACTTTGCAGGTCCCATGAAGGAAACTTTTACCTTCTCCAGTCCAAGGACCAGAAAAATAGCCAGGAGCAGAACGGACCTTCAACCACATCCTCTGACATTCAATAATTTGTTTCCATACAGACAGACTTCCCTGTTTATAGGTGCATGAAATGCAGTGCAACGCCAGTTTTGAATTGGATCAACCAATTCATTGTAACTGTAGACAGCAAGCTGAAAAGGTTAGAGACATCTTTACTCAGAGCAAGAGCAGACAGTTTAAACAAATCAAGTAATGCACTATATTTGCCTTTCTTTTCCAAGTGAGCACCTTTCTGTGGCAGCAAGAAACTCCATTTCAGAATCATCTTTATAGTATCTGACAATGTATTTCAGATTCCATAATGCAGTTACTGTAAAGGGCGGCAGGGGGGGTGTAATTGAATGGGTTTAGTTAAAATAAAAGTTCATTTAGTGTAAAATGGATTACATTGGGTTTGGGATTTGTGGTTTTTTTCTTTTTTCTATCAAATGAGTAAGTCATTGTTGGAACTTTCAAACTGTGGCAGTATGTTTTGATTGCATTTGCAAGTATCTGATGAAAATGTGCAGATTAGCCACCAGACTTTAAATCTTCCTGTTGATTATACAAAAATGGCAGGTACACAGAGTGTTTGTTTTCATGACCCTCTTTACCATAAACATACAAAGTAAAACTGTTTTGTTGTACTTCTGGGTGTGGCAGGACAGAGTTCATGGATCAAGGAAAGCAGACCCCTGTTATGAAGCACAGATTAGGTAGAGTGTGAGAAACAGAAGAAGAAATTACTTTTCCTACCACGCTTCAGAACTTTTGCTTGACAGACATTTCTGAGGCAGTTTTTGTACACTCTTCCTTTAGCTTAGTGTACAAGTTTTGTAATGCAGTCCTTGCCTTGTAAAACCTATGCTTTCCAATGGCAGCAGGTATCCTGAGTATGATTTTAGCTGTGAAAATCATATGACTAGTTACCATTTCTGCACAGGAGGTTAGCAGGCCTCGAGCCCTGTTAATACAAGTAGTAAAATTAGGTAGACGGGTGTGGGGGTGTGTGGGAGTGTGTGTGTGTAAATCTACAAAACACGTGGAACTACTGAGAAGTAGCTTCCTTTTTTAAAAACAAACAAAAACCCAAACAAACCAACCAACAACAACTAGGATTTAAGAACTTACTTTTCCATCCATCCTAAAGCAATTTCATATTTTCCATGTACAGGACAATGATTATGGTAAAAGAATACCAAAAGTTATACATAAATATGAATACAGTTAGTGAAAATACATCTGATTTGAACACATTTGATCCTCAGTAAGTCAATGGTGCAGATATACTTGTTTCTCTTACAGTATCGGTATTTAATCTCCACTTCACACATTTGCCAACTAGATAAAACAAACCAGATTTTCACCTCCAGGATAGCAGTTTTGTTAGCTTAACTCTTTCCTTAGAGTGTGTGCAAAAAGAGAGTTCTTGGCTCATAAAAAAACTACTGAAACAGCACCTTTGTTTGTTTGAAAAGAAAAAAAAAAGTCTATTTGTGGCATACATAAATCTCAGAATGGATCTGGACAGATCGAATAGATCCATGTTTGGATTTGAAGGACAATTTTCACCCAGCCTATGGAACTGTACAGATTTTAACTCAGTTCTGCAGAATTTTGCAAGTAGAAATATCTGGATATTTCTCCGATTTCTATGCATATTTCAAGGCTTTGGAAATACACAAAATTCTACCTTAAAAAAACCTCTTTGGATTCATATGACTCAACATCATCTGAAAAGCTTAGTCTGAGTGTATAGCCCACAGTTTATTTACCCCTAAGAGAAAGGAAAAATTTTGAAACAGAGATGCAGAACTACCATTCATAATAAAGCATGTCTTCTTACATCAACTCTTACAATTTGTTAAGTGGCAACTCATTCATCCTGCACCTGCCTGGGGAGAAGAGGTTACAGATACAGAAAAATAGAATTAAATAGAAAAAGAAAATTGCAGCGATACAAGAAGAAATATCTAAGTACAATGTTTTCCTTAGGGATTAATGACCTCCTGGTGGATGCTAGACATTAATGGCAGATAATTCCTGTCTGTCCATCTTTCATTTGTTTTATTTGTACTCTAAGTGTGCACACAGTGTGCCCTCATTCACCTGTACCTAGTTCACCATAAAACATGAAATCAGGCAGGAGCAATCTCCTGTTAATGGCTAGCACTGAAAAAGCAGGTATGAGGGGAAAAGTATGACGTAGTAGTGGAAAGAGTTGTCTGGCTGTGTGTCACGTAGCCTTCACAGTTCTAGAGCAAAAACTGTAAAAGCAGATGTAGAAGGAGAAACAAAGTTTTGCCAGCCTTGCAGGGGGCCAGAAGAAAAACAAGTCTAGGTGGGAAAACAAAGTGAGGAGGAAAAGAACCAAAACTGTATCAAAGTAGAAGGGAAAGGAGAAGCAGAGTGACAAAATGCATTGCTGCTGCTGAAAGTCCTAGTGAACAGCATCAGAGAGGGCACGCAGGCAAAGATGAAAAGCACTAGCCAATGTCGAAAAAGTAACAGGAAGATCAGCAAAAAAGCTATGCAGTACAAAAGGCAAAACAAATGACTAACCTTTCAGCTGAGTGAATGAAGCCAGAGCTGCAAGTCAACTGGAGAGATGAGACTAAAGATTTATGGGGGTAAGGCCATAAGTGAGTAATCAGCATGGAAGATGAAGCCTTCAGATAGAAAGAGAGACGACTCCAATGATAAAGAGAGATCCAGAAGTCAATGTCTGAAAGGAAAGCTAACACAAAGAGAGCTAACAGATAACACATGGCAGTATGATGTCTATATTGCTGTACAGCCAAATGTAGAAATGTATTTCACAACATGAAAAAGACTGAAAAAGGGAAGAAAGAATACAAGTGACAGAAGGAAGGAAACTAAGCCAAATACCCTTGTTTTTTGATGCAGAGTAGGAAGGGACAAGAGATAGATGGATTCTCCACATGCAGGTGGCTTCAGAGACAGTGCTGGAGGAAGGGATATGGGTCTCTACTACAGACAGAGACTGAGGAATGGAGCACATGCTGTGAAATTATTTCCAAGAGAGAATCAATAGTTCTAGATGTACCAGTAAATGAAGGAAAAGGAAAAGGAACAGGTATGGTGTTAGAAAGCAAAGCAGCCATGTGTGGAAACTGCCATGAATGACAAGAAGTCTTCATATGAGATCTGAATTTGTACTAGATTTTTGGTACAACATATTCAGGCACTGACTTCTCCTATATTCCTAGGATATAGAATTGGGACAAATCCAGAAATGAAGAGGGAGGGGTAAGAAGGTGGCAGAGAGAGGAGAGGAGAGGAGAGGAGAGGAGAGGAGAGGAGAGGAGAGGAGAGGAGGAACCTATTTTATGAGGCTGGCACAGTGAGTGCAAAACTGCTTTGAAGTCAACAGCAGCATGGGACTAGGTATATGGAAATAGGAGTCAAGGAGTGAAACCAGAGGGCAGAAAAAGAGGTGAGACAATCCCACTGGTAGAGAAGATCAAATAAAACAGGGAAACTTCAGAAAGGGTATAACTGCTGTTTTAATCCTGGCTTGGTGGCTGGAGTGAATTTCCCCTGGCTGAGCAGGGAAAGATCCCTAAAAAACCAGTGTAATTCATGATTAACGTAATGCTTCAGGGATTAGTTTTACTTTGAATTCTGGAGTTCCTCATGGCAAAACTACTGTAGCCAAATTCTGATTTTGTTTAAATACTTATAAACCTATCACTCTGACCATCAGACTGTTTCTTACACTGATGAACTACTGCACTGCTGCCTGGACCAGGCATTCGCCATGCTTCGAAAGCAAGATGTCTGGACAAGCTATCAGTGCTTCAGTGCAAATCAGCTGGGCACTATGGAACCAGAATACGACGTACGGATCTACAAAGGTTCGTATAGGTACATTTATACCACAGCAACTCCACTAATAAAAACTATGCAAACTCACAGAAGCACAACTGCCAACTTATGGGTTTAAAGGACAAGTGCACAAGGGAGTGGATGACACTGCTATGTGACAGGTTATTTGTATCTGCAGGGTATTTATTTTCATTCAGATAGAGGTGTAGATGCCATTTCCCTACCAGTAGTTTGTATGTATAGTATAGCTCATGTTAATAACAAATTAAACACTTTCAGTAACAGTAAATTAAACCCAAATCTTCATGCAACTCTCCCCGTAATATAACATTCATAAATATACCCATACATGTGCTTGTCAACAGTCATTCATTAACACTCTCCTATAAGTACCACTTTATTATATTAATTATTTGTTTGCGTTTGTCACCTAGAAATGAAAAGCAACGTCAGACCCCTGGCTTCAGTTCTCTTTCATTCACAGGGCATGAATGAAACACAAAAAACAGGAAAATGCACAACACTGTCCACCACCATATCCATCCTTTCTGCTGCAAATCCCTAAATACACAATTATACATTAAAAAAGCATCTAAATACAAATATATATGCCTGCAAACATACTTCTCTTAACCATTGCAGAGGAAAATGATACTAAAAGTTTTGTGTATGCTTATACATGTATTTCCCATGAAAATGGTAAAACAGAATGTGGAAGATTTCTAGATGTCACTGAAAATAAAAGCTCGTATTTTAATTTAGTTCTGCAAGCATTCCATGATATATCTCCAAGTGGTCACTGAATTCAATAATCTAGACAGATTACTAGAGGACTTCTATTTTTAGGGATCCGTCTGGTATTGTGGCAATTGCAGATGATCGGATTACTGCTATATCCTAGCTATGTAAAATGCATTGATGCTAAAAGAGAAAACTGCACTGCACCGCTCTAGTTACAATGACAAGCCGATTGCTGGAAGTGTATATCCTAATTTATTTTCAAACATCATTAGTTTATAACTAATTCATGAAAACTCATGTGACTTTTAAATTTTATTCCTCAATTTTTTGTATCACAGTAATGGCAGAGGGACTGACAAATCCAGGGACTGTGAAAGAGGCTCCCTAATATTTTAAGCAAAGCCACAACATGAAGATTTGTTTAAAAAAAAAATATCCAAAACATCACATGCAAAAACCAACATAATACCTACTTTCCGGGCCAGGGGGGAGAGAGACAACCTGCCTTTCTCGTGCAAGTGCCAACAGCTACATCTAGTGTTTTTAGGCAGTGCAGACAAGTTCTACAGCTAAACCATACATTAGGAAAGCATTTTGTATCCTGTATAAAAAGGAAAGGTAAAAATATTCTCCAATGTAAAGCTATGTGATTAACAGCACAGATGCTTCGCTGAAGCAATTTTTTTTTTTCAGTTTATCTTGTGCAAATTAATCTATGGAGACTGGTGCTTCTTTGTTGTTGTAACTTTTGAGTTGTGTATTTGTAAGAGTTTCATAAACTACATTTGTGCATTTTCCTTATTAATAGGCTAAATACATATACAGATGAAACGAACTTGAAATTATAAATTCCAAATTCTAAGATTTAAATTTTGTGGAGTGGGATTAAGCAAGTTCAAGTAATTTTTCACATGTTCATATCTGCATTTGATGAAAAGAAACACACCTAACTATAACATTTTTTCCAGACCTGGTTGATGTACCATGGATAAACAAAATCTTCAGTTTTCCATGAGACCTAATGGCATGGGTTTTAGACAGTCCAGAAGCATTCATCTTGATCAAATAGAGACAAACTTGATACATTTCAAAGAATGCCAAATAGTGATAATTTCAGATAATGCAACAAATATTTCACACACAACTCCTTGCCCCAGGCTTTTCTGAAGAACAGAATAGTGTTTGCAGGAATAATAAACAATGTATGGTATTTATACTTATCCACTTATTATCTGGAATAAACTAGCCTAGAAAGAAAATTACCAAATCATAAATCAAAAGTATTTATTTTTCAGTAACTTCATACTAACTGAAATGTGCACACCTAGAAATTATTTAGAAATCATCCAATCATCCTCATAATTAAACACATATGACTTCACAAAGAATACAGTGTTTTGCTGTAAAATTGCAAAAATAGCAGAAGAACCTTCACAATTCAATTGGACTTCTCAAAGTCTGACATAGCCTCCCAAGAACCTTATAAAATATTTGTCAGTATCTTACCAGCCAAGTTCTAACATAGGTTGGTAGAAGAAAAATAAAATTCTGAATTTCAAAACAGACAAAACTGAGTGGTTAGAAGTCCAAGCTTTCTGTTCATTCATCAATTTACACTCATCAGCTATTTGGAAAACTCAAATTTTGCAATTTTGATAACGACCCACAGTCATTCAATGTGGATAGGAAGGAAGGACTAAGTGGAGTTTGAAATAGGCATAGTGAGTTTAATTGCAGGTGCAGGTTATTATTGCTAGAGTCATAGATATGCATATTAGACAATACTAATTAACTGCAACTGTTCAGGAAACCTAGATTAGTATCACAGTGAACAATTTAATAAAAGCCTCTGCATAGTATGATCGAAGAACATACAAGACCTAATTTCTGTCCTTCTTTATTCAGACAAATCCAGAAACACCCTGATCCATTGATGTGTAAAGAATAGTATAGAAAATGACACTAAATATGGTGATGGTCACCTTCTCTAGATATAATAAATTGCCATCACTTTTGCAGTATCTGAATTCCTTACAAGCAGTTTGTTTAGCTTTTCTAAACTTGATCCAGCTGAATGAAAGAGATACTTTAGTTAGATTGTAAAACAAGACATTGAAAAATTAAAGGCCAGATTTTTAAAGACCTTTTGGTATACCTTATTTCAATGATTTTAACAAAAAGAAGCATATAATAAATGCAAAAAGCAACTGAAAACATTCTGTACATGTCACCTCTGGAATGGAGATGGAGAAGCAGCTTAATTTCCAAACCCAAATTGGTGTGTTTTTATCTTTAGGCTAGGTAAACACACAGGGCTGCTTAGCTATATCACCTTGCCATAGCACCTTCTGTTATGGTATCTGTTAGAAGTTCCCTCATTTGCCCAAATCTGCTGAATAATAATCTCATAAACATCTCTGCTCAGATCCTCCAGTGTATCACACAAGAGATAGAAAGAGTCTCTCTTTGGAGTGCAAGGTTTTGTGTAAGCACCCATACACATTTGATACACTGGGAGGAGGAGGGGGGAAGATGTTGGTGTGGGATTTTTTTTTTCATATTCTACAATTGTCTGTCACAGTGCTCTGAGAAACTTCTCTTTGTATCTCCCCTTAAAATGAATCAACTAGTCAGAGTCCACTGAAGAAAAAAAAAAAGCAAAAAAAAAAATTTTATTTCCATAAAAAGCAGAACTGTTTTATTTCTTATCATTCCAACAGCCTGGAAAACAATGCCCAGATAAGATCTTTGCCTGTTTGTGATAATTTCTGTTATAACGTTTCCTTGTCCTTGTTCTCAACTTACTCACGAGGTGTCACCAGAGCTCAAATTTTTGGAAACACCGTTCAGAAATTCTGGATGCCTTTTTCTACCCTTCTGCAAATTTATCGCTTGTTTTGTCAGGGTGTCCTGCTTTCTGCTGGGATAGAGTTAACGGGGCAGGAAGGGTTGAGATAAGGACAGATCTGACCAGAGCATGTTAAAACAAATTTGTGATAAGCATTCATTATATTAGTTTAATAGTCACTGATCACAATGTTGATTCATTTGCTCTCAGAGTTGTGCTTGTTCTCAGGGTTGTGTTATGTAACACCTTTCTTGCTGGGTATGTTCCCTGTTGTGCTGTTTATCATCTCTGGGAGCTGTGTTAAGGTTATCATGTTGTTGTGCTTTGCGGCACGGGCTTATGGCTCATCGTGAGACTTATCTGGTATTTGGACACAGCATTGCCATCAGTGCCATATGTCTGGAGCCATCTCTCAGAAACTGTTAATAATTACACTTTTCACCTTTTCTCCTCACAGAACCAGTATACGGGGAGACACCTTCCTTCACCTTCCCTTTCTCCTCCAGGTTAATTACAATTGCTTTTGAGAATTTTGAATATCCTTGAGATGTTCAAACCAGGATCAAACTCCTATTGCTAGGTCTCCTGAATGTGTTTCAGGTCTTGTTCAGGGTTAAACAACTATTTAAAAATACCAGCACATCCACTACCAGAGTTCAGTGCAGATGGGGGCACTGTGTGGCTACTCCAAGAACTGTGACGGGCACTGCAGCTACTCAGACCCCTACAACAGGCACTGTGGCTACCCCAATGCCCACATTAGGCACTGCAGCTGTCCCAACCCCCATGATGGGCACTGCAGCTACTCCAACCCTGGTGAGAAACACTGCAGATGAACCAGAGAACCAATCTGTGCTGGTATCAGTTGTCCCTTTCCACAAGAAGACATGGACACAAAAGTAACCTCATTTGGTAAAGGATGACGAAGCAGAGGCATCATGAGAACCAGAGGAGAAAGAGGCAGAACCAGAGATAAACAAACATTGCCCAAGGAAGTGGTGGAGTCAACATCACTGGAAGTATTCAAAAAATGTGTGGATGTGGCACTTCAGGACATGGCTTAGTGGGCAATGTGGTGTTGGGTTGATGGTTGGACTTGATGTTCTTAAAGGTCTTTTCCAACCTTAACGACTCCGTGATTCTGTGATTCTGTAATCACCCAAACACTATCCCTAAATAAACTTCGAGATACATGGAAAGACTTCAGCTGTTGTCCAGGTGAGCACATTGTCACCTGGCTGCTCCAATGCTGGGATAATGGGGCCAACAGCCTGGAATTAAAGGGTAGGGAAGCCAAGCATCTGGGATCCCTTTCAAGGGAAGGTGATATTGATAAGGCAATTGGAAAAAAGACATAAGCCCTTAGTCTCTAGAGGTGACTCCTCTCAGATGTGAAGGAAATCTTCCCTTCAAGGAAGATGTTATATGTTACGAAGGCAAGTGGACCACCATGGTGAGAGGTATCCATTACCTGAGGGAACTAGCCATGCTGGAGGTGATTTATAATGACCCAGACCACACAGATCGAGATGAAGTCCAGTGTACACGACCCATGTGGCAGAAGTTTGTACAGAGCACACCATTGTCATATGCCAGTTCATCGGCAGTAATGACCTAGAAAGATAAAGAGGGACCAACAGTGGATGAATTGACTGGCAAACTCCGGCAATATGAAGAAAATCTTTCCTCATCCCTACAGGCCTGCGTCTCAGCTGTGGAAAAACTGAAAAGTCTGAAAACCTGTTAGAAAGACTGTTCAGGGAGTTCCAGCAACTCAGAGGATATGTCCTACTCCCCCAGTTTAAAAGCTAAAAGGACTGGAAGAGCACTCACGGTGAAATGGGACAACCTGTGGAACTGATGCAGGAGATGGTTGATCAGAAAGTAATAGGCTAAATTTGACACATTTAGCATTTCCAGTGCAGTTTATCACAGTAGTGAAAGAGTTAGTGCTATTTGAAGGAATGGTTTTCCGATACTTTCTAACCGATTAAAAAATCACCATCCCTTAAGAAAGCTTTTCCTGACTTGCATCACTGAAGATGAAGGGTGATTCTTTCATTTACACAGTTGCTTTCAAGCTGTGTCCTCACAGTACTTTCCTGTTTATAGGCTACAAGTGTACAATGATGAAAAAAATTCACATTTCAATCTTCTTGTTGCTTTTTTTATGACCCTTTGGTCCCTTCCCCTCCCACCAACTTACATCAAAGCAAGCAAGCCTTCTCATTAATTTCACTATGGCCTTCTCTGTAACATATTTACTGACATTTCCTTTCCTCTTGATTTCATCCCTTATGTCCCCTTCAAAAGCTTTAAATGGCTGGATGCACATTCCCTATTAAGTCGGTGGGCTACTATTTCTCCAGTCTTAGCTGAATACAAAAAGCCCCACTCTATTGCAATTCTAATATATGCCTTTCCAAAAAAAAGCACATTTGACTGCATTCAAAACGGGACAGGCTACATTCTTCCTATCCTCTGTTCTGCTTTATTAAAGTCCTCTTCATTTTTGTAGGCTGTTATCAATTATTTTCCCCACCTCAGAAGAGGTATTATAATATTCACAGAATCACAGAACCATTAGGGTTGGAAAAGACCTTTAAGAACATCAAGTCCAACCATAACACACCACCACCATGCCCACTAAACCGTGTCCTGAAGTGCCATGTCCACATGTTTTTTGAATATTTCCAGTGTTGGTGACTCTACCACCTCCCTGGGCAGCTTGTTCCAATGTTTGACCACTCCTTCAGTAAAGAGATTTTTTCTAATATCTAGCCTAAACCTGCCCTGGTGCAACTTGAGGCCATTTCCTCTCACCTTATTGTTAGTTACTTGGGAGAAGAGACCAACACCCACCTCATCACAACCCCCTTTCAGGTAGTTGGAGAGAGCGATAAGGTCTCCCCTCAGCCTCCTCTTCTCTAAACTAAACATCCCCAGTTCCCTCAGCTGCTTCTCATAAGACTTGTTCTCCAGACGCCTTGCCAGCTTCATTGACCTTCTCTGGACACGCTGCAGCAACTCAATATCCTGCTTGTAGTGAGGGGCACAAAACTGAACACAGGATTCAAGGTGCGGCCTCACCAGTGCCGAGTACAGGGGCACAATCACTTCCCTACTCCTGCTGGCCACACTATTCCTGATACAGGCCAGGACACTGTTGGTCTTCTTGGCCACCTGGGCACACTGCCGGCTCATGTTCAGCCGGCTGTCAGCCAGCACCCCCAGGTCCTTTTCTGCTGGGCAGCTCTCCAGCCACTCTTCCCCAAGCCTGTAGCGTTGCATGGGGTTGTTGTCGCCGAAGTGCTGGACCCGGCACTTGGCTTTATTAAACCTCATACAGTTGACCTCAGCCCATCGATCCAGCCTGTCCAGATCCCTCTGCAGAGCCTTCCTGCCCTCCAGCAGATCAACACTCCCACTCAACTTGATGTTGTCCACAAACTTAGTGAGGGACCACTCAATCCCCTCATCCAGATCATCAATAAAAATATTAAACAAGACTGGTCCCAGAACCAAGTCCTGGGGAACACCGCTTGTGATCGCCTGTCAATTGGATTTAATGCCATTCACCACGACTCTCTGGGCTCGGCCATCCAGCCAGTTCTTCACCCAGTGAAGAGTACACCTCTCTAAGCCATGAGCCATCAGTTTCTCCATGAGAATGTTGTGGGAGATGGTGTCAAAGGCTTTACTAAAGTCCAGGTAGACAAAGTTCATACATTGTGTTTCACTAAAATAGTGCTGAAAATTCCAGCACACTATGCCCAAGCAAGCCTTCCTCCAGACAGCCTGAGTGGGTACTAGGCAGTTCTTTACAGTCTAACTTTGGTGTCGTGGACTTTTTGTTTGGTTTTGACATAAGTTTTGAAAGACTTGAAAATACCCTTTAATTTTCCCCATCTTATTTCTCCTTTTTCTGGTGCTTAATTTCTGATATTGATTAGGAAAATAGCTGCAGAAAATGTGCAAACATCCCTTCTTGGTAGAAATCTGTGGACTCATCCCATGCTTGAAGCTCAGCGCAGAGAGAAGCATGCTATTGAATGGAGTCCTTAGGGACTTACATTTCAAACTCATTCACAGTGATTTTACGTAGCACTTTGTCCTTTTATAGGCAGAAAGAGAAGAGCGAACAAGATCCAAATGACCTTTGTTTACTTGTCTTCTCTGGTAACCCAGCTTCTCTCAACAATATTCTGACTAGAGTGACACATACTTAGAGCTTCACCTACACTGCTCTGTTGATGGTCTTATGAATTTGCATGCAAAACACTACCTTATTTGTGCTGGTTCATTTAGTTCCTTCTTTCTCTCTCTCGCTCTCCCCCACCTTGATTGTGCAGCATAGCTTTTTAGGACAAGGTCTTCCCTTACTTAATGCCAGGAAATCACCTTGCCACATGGGTGTTGCTATAACTGAAAATCTTAAATTTTTTTCCGTTTACAAATATCCTCCGCTTCCACTCAGAACATCAGGGAACCTTCTGGTAGTGAAATGGATGGTGCAATCACTCTGTTCCACAAGTATTAACCTAAGCCCTATTTTCTACAGTACTTGAACTAGTCCAGTACTTTCTGGACTATAATAGTTGGCTGCAAATTTCCCATGGAAATAAGGAGTCGTATGAATACATCATAACATTGAAGACACTTCTGAAATGCCCATATGAGCAGAATTTTTTTTTTGAACTTCTGATTTTGTAAATGCGTATGGAAGTAGTAGTCTCACAGTACAGAAATGTGCGCCTCTCAGACAGAAGTGAATGCCAAGGGGGGTTTAGCTGGTAGTGGTAGTAAACCTGTGAATCCTCATTGATACACCAGTACAGAGACCTCCGCCAATCCTTCCTCTTTGAAACAAGCAGCATTTGCGTTTTTAGAAGTAGACAAACAGAATACAATCAAAATGCAGCTACTCATGCCTCTAGCAAGGAAACATATAAAATTATAGTGAAATATCTTAAAATTAGGAGACCTATTCAGATTGCAGCAATGTACAGTAATAATTTCCTTCTGATGCACACTCCTGCAAAACTCATAATCAGGTAACAACCATTTTTCTGTTAATAACACATTTAACTTCATACCATCTCCTTTTTAAATGAAAATTCTCGGTGCTCCCTTGCTCACATTTTGCAGTTGAACAGTTCGGCTGGGCTCTTGCAAAGAACTTGCAGCTGCTGAGACTCTCTTGAACTCAGCCAAAAAAGAAAGAAACCACTTCAAATGAATTTAAATTTTCAATCTTTTCTTCAGCTTTAATTGGAAGTAATTTTTAAAAAACTGTTATAGCTTTTTTGATGGATTTTTTTCACCTTTTGGCCTCTTTGGTGAACATACCTCTTGCAAAATAACTCTTTCCTATGCCGATGAAATCAGATTCTTTCCCTTTGCATAACTACACCACGTCTCAATTTCACAATGACCAAAATGTTGAAACAAGAATTTCAAAATTAGGCCTAATAATCTACTGGCTACAAGTTAATTAGTTATGACCCATCCACTGAATATAGGTTTGCCTTTGTTTTTTTGTTACTCCAAGGTCTGGACAGCAACACAGGTAGTATCTTAAAATCCATTCATTTAAGTTTCTTCACTTTTAATAGGCTGTTACCCATGCCAAAGAGGTTAGCAAAGCATATATGCTTTACATGCATATATATTTTTATATATATTTATATGCATATAATCAAAACATATATGGTTAACACCACAAGTTCAAAAGGAAACCACAGCTGCAAGTAATCATTCCCTTCTAGGCATTTTTAGTGAGAAGGAAGTGTGTGGGGGGTGTCTGGTAAAGATTCAAGATACTGTCTTCATTTCATATTCAGTAAAGTTACACTTTCCTTCCAACCAACTTTTGCTGTCACAATCAACCTTTTCAACTCATCCTTATATGGACTAAAGGATTTAGGGAATTGCATCCTGCTGACATCTACCTCTTAAGAAAATGCACCTTTTGCTAGTGCCACACTCAAAACATACAAAGTGGTTTGGTTTTGTTTCCTCTGAAGCTTGTCATTTGATCAAACAGATCCCCCAGTACATGATCTGTGTGCATATGTCTGCTTGTTCATTTGTTTTTCTGTTTTAGTTGATGACTATCATGTATATGTCCCATAAACTTCTTTTGGTTGGAATCTCTCTCTTCCATTTATCCTATCAGGACAATAAGGACTACCACCAAAGTAAATTATGATAGGGTGGGATCTATATCTTGGAAAATTATTGGGGATTATCCTAGACCATCCCAATTTAAAGCAGAGGCGCCTGCAAAGTTTAACACAAATTTGCTAAGATGACCTTTGATTTCCCAATAGTTTAGCATGCTGTTGTTCAATCGAGTAATGGGAGGCCACCATAACAAAGACCAGCAGTGTTTGCATGTAATGAGGAAACAACAAGTAATGCTTAATTCCACCAGTGCACAAGTGCTATAGTAACTCATTTGTACAGCATCTGGCACAATCAGGACTCTAATGCCAAGCATGAACTCTGTCCAAAATAGTGGTAGTGATAGTAGTTTTTTCACTTTGGAGATAATATAAAAAATTTACACAACTCATCAGGTAAAAAAATAAAAGTCATACATGGGCTATGAAGAGTTTTTTTCAATTCTCTTTTTTTTTTCTTTTTTTTTCCCTATGCACAAAACATAACAGGCTTATTTACTCCAGAACTTAAATGAAAAAGAACAAGACAGAGATAGCTTTTTTATGTTGTTAAAATTTTTAGTAAGTTTTCTTTAGTTATTTTTCTTACACCTGGCTTACATAAACTGCAGCTGAAGTGAAATGGAAGGGTATAGGCTCAGCTATACTGTGTGACATTGCTACATTCTTTTTTGATTATTTATTGATTTTTTTCTCATGCACTACACACAAACAACTTGAAATTAAATGCAGAAAAGCAACAAAAGACAAAAAGCTCCACAGTTTATTTGTTTTGCATAAATGAAACCTTTTTCTTCTTCATGATTAATCAAGAAAATAGAAACTTGGGGGTAGTCTTTGTCTTTGGATAAATAATGGCAACAAAAGACACGAATGCCATGCAAAATAAAGATACTGAAAAAATACATTCCAGGTTACAGGTTTTCAACATAACACATATGGAATAAGTACCATTCCAGAGAAACCTCACTGTGTAAAGCCTGTATTTTATATAGACAGCTGAGGCAAATACAAAGAACTTCAGAAAAAGGGCTTGAGTGCATTGCAGGAACAAGAAACTTAGTTATCACTTCCACATAAAGCCACCAGGATGTTTTCATAATCCCCTTTGAGTTCATCCTGTCAATTTAAGCATAAAAACCACAATTGTTAGGATAATGGTCTCAAGTGAAATAAATTTCAGTAAGCATTCAATATATATGTACCAAACATCAATCCTTCACCTAAGTAAATTAATATCTTGATAACACATATGTGTTAGCCACAGACTGAGCTTGAACTGAGTAGCCTCACCGAAGTTATTTGTATGACCTAGAAATAAATATATGCATTTCCAGAGTGGAGCAGAGATAGGCAAGGCCCATAAAAATTCTGGAAGGTCTCATGGCATAAATAAGGCATATTTAGAAGATTTCTATCTGCCCAGGAGCTCAAGCTTTTCTTCTCAGATAAAGTGAAAATGCATTCCTTGACCAGTGATGCCCAATGTTCATTAATATTAAAACACTATACACATTGTATCTAGGATTATCTGAAACACAGGCTAATAGTTCAGTGATATTCAATTCACCATAGGATTGCTTATTCAGTTTAGAAAAAGTGGATAATATGCATTAAGTATGTACTGTAATTATTACATTTTATGTTTTGTGAAGTTTTAATCTACTTTGCAGAGAGATATGAATTATTTAGTGCATCCAGGCTACTCCTCAAGCCATTTGGATACAATCATCACTTTGGAACATGATCCAGAGGGACTTGGACAAGCTCGAGGAATGGGCCCAATGTGGTTTGGCAAGGCCAAGTGCATGGTCCTGCACCTAGGTCAGGGCAACCCCAGTATCAATACAGGCTGGGGGATGAAGGGATTGAGAGCAGCCCTGCTGATGAGGACTTGGGGGTACTGGTGGATGAAACGCTGGACGTGAGCCACCAATATGTGCTCGCAGCCCAGAAGGCCAATCGTACCCTCAGCTGCATCAAAGGAAGCATGGCCAGCAGGCCGAGGGAGAAGATTCTGCCTCTCTCAGACGCTCTGGTGAGACCCCACCTGGAGTCCCGCGTCCAGCTCTGGAGCCCTCAGCACAGGAAAGATATTGAGCTGTTGGAGTGGGTCCAGAGGAGGCCACAAAAATGACCAGAGGCGTGGAACATCTCTCCTGTAATGACAGGCTGAGAGAGTTGGGGTTGTTCATCCTGGAGAAGAGAAGGCTCTGGAGAGACCTTATTGCCACCTTTCAGCACTTAAAGGGGGCTTATAAGAAAGACGGGGATGGACTTTTTAGCAGGGACTGTTGCAATAGGACAAGGGGTAGTGGTTTAAAACTAAAAGAGGGCAGATGTAGACTAGATACAAGGAGGACATTTTTCACAATGAGAGTGGTGAAACACTGTCACAGGCTGCCCAAAGAGGTGGTAGATGCCCCATGCCTAGAAACATTCCAGGTCAGGTTGGATGGGGCTCTGAGCAATCTGACCTGGTTCAAGATGTCCCTGCTCATTGCAGGAGTTTGGACTAGACGACCTTTAAAGGTCCCTTCCAACCCAAACTATTCTATAATTCTGTGATTCTATGACTCTACTCCAATCAAGACTTTCTTTTTTAGTGTTGTCTACTAGCCTCCACAAAGCTGCTTTGCAAGTTTAGGTTTCTTCAAGTCCCTCTGGGGACTGTTTTCTAGAAAATACATTGGGTGGTTGTCCCCTTTAAGAAGGTATTTTATTCAAGTCATGTGGAAAGCCGGCCAAATAAATGTCAAGTTAACAAGGTGTTTGCAGGAGTACTCAAATGTTGAAAACCAATAGCCAATTGCATCAAATATCTTCCATACAGCTGTCAGTGCAATCATCTCCAGCCTCCTGACAATGTATTTTATGTCTTCCCAAGCACAGGAACTTGGGGATACTTTACTCTCCATTCAACTCTTGGCTTCTATTGTAAGATGATATCCTGAGATACGTACCACTACTAACAAATTGCTACAGCTTTCGTGACAAAAAACATTGCCCCAGAAAATGAATTAGTTCTACCAGCATGTGGAACGTTAGGAACATGTGTTACTCAGCTACAATGCATTACTCAGGATGAACTGGTAACCGAGGAGCAGAAGAGTTAACAAATCCTTACTAAACTTCCAAAATAATTCCGTTGTTTTGCATTTCATATGTCACCTGAGAGAAAACCTACCATAATGGCTTGGCGGAGAGAGATGCCGTACAATCTCTTGTAATAACCTTTGATTTCATTCATATCCACTTCATGGCGTGAAACCATGATTCTGATAAGCTCTTTGTGCCGTGTCCCAAAGCCCTGTTAAAAGAAAAAAAAAAAAAGAAAAAATCAAAAAAGAGAAAAAAAAAAAAGGAAAGAAAAAAGAAGGAAAAAAGAAGGAAAAAAGAAAAAAGAGGCAATTTAAGCCTTTAAAACATCTTAAATCAAGGTTCTGTGTGTTAATCCATCAGACTTCTTTCTGGGTGTATAGAACCCACAACCTATTCCTTTAACATCTCTCATGAGGGTGTCCTATCATATCCCTCTTCTGTTCCACTGACAGGGTACCTCCACCCTGGATTTCCTTTTTACACATCTCTTTCAGTTGTTTCCTGAAAAGAGGCATGCCCTTCACTGTGCTTGCTAGACACCGGAGACAACCTAGACTTCACTGCCTTTTTAAATTGTTTTTTTAAGAGTGCAATGAACTATATTTTCATAACGATTCACTCAATTTTTCACATTCTGCTCCTAAACAAGTCACAGGACTTATAAAAATACCTGCATACTAGACTTTCAAGATCTCCAGCTGCCTCACTCAACCCAGGTTCCAAATTTGCCAGAAGGACTATGGATGTCTTGTCAAAGATTAGGCTTCTACAAGGTTCTTGTGGAGATGTGTAATTGCTTTCATATTAATTTTCACTAATATTTTTGTGGTTTCATAAATAAGAGAAGTTCCCATTAGCTTTCTGTCACTGTCTAGAGTAAAAGATATATGTGAGGATGGACAGATGCCTTCCTGAACACACTATAGCAAACAGGCAGCTCCTCCTATGGAAAGACACTCAGAGGCTTCAAAGAAAAGAACAGAAGGAGAGAGAGAAATACATTGAATTCCCTTCTGCAGTCCTTTTTTATCACACAAAGGGCTGAGAGCTCTAGCTAGCTTGTTATTTTTCAGCTTGCAAAGCACCCTATGTTTAGAAAGAGAAATTCTTTCTTTAAGCTTACCTTCATCGCCAAGTGGAGTTTTTCAGCAAAGAAAGCTGGCTTGCTTGTGGCACACTTCACTGTAATGAAACAATGAGATAAGGTCCCATCTGTTATACACGTAACAAGTAAAAAAAGGCAAAAGTTTGGAAAGAAAACACTTTAAAAGCAGTCTCAGTTTTCCTACCAGCATATCCTATTTACCTACTTCTTTGTTACCTGTCTTCAAAATATGGGAGAAGTAGCCGTTCCTTTCCTGTACCTATTCAGGCAGTAATTCAGTCAGGGGAGAACAGTTACATATCTGTCGTCCCTAGTTTACTGCCAAATAATTAAGAAAGATGTTGCACTTTCCAAGAAGAAAAATGTGAAAGCATTTCTGTCTTCTACAGCAGAGCTACAGGTTAAGAACTGTTGTTTTGTAAAATAAGTTATAGTAAGTACTTGCCCTCCACTTCTGATATTAAGAAGGACCTGATGGGACCCATTCCTTTATCTAAAGTACACTTAACTTTGATACAAAAGGTGAGAATAAGATGGGTGTCTGGCTTCTGATTCCATCCTTTGCCCACTGATAAGGGTGATTTAAGTGAGTCAATGCCTTACGTTACTGTTCATGAGGAACAGTAATGCTAAGGGTCTTAATATACACCTTTATCACAAAGCTTATAAGAATATTTTCTTGAATAAAACTGTAGAAGGAAATTTCTTATATTTTTAATAATCATATATTAGAAATGTCTTTGAAAACCAGAATTTTGAGAAAAGTGTGTCTGGTTTGGGGTTTTTTTGAAGACAGGTTCAAAACAAGTGGATTTTTGATACATATTGTGCCTGTTCTGACAGCTCTTTTTGGGATATTGACTTCCTGTAAAGATCTTCCTATGTTGATGACACATCTGTTGTCCTTAAAAGACCCTTCTGATTATCAGGAGAGGTATTTCTACTCATTCATCAACTTTAACTGACTTTAAATAACTGAATTAAATCACTATGATCAGACGAGATTTTCCAAAATATTATTTAGCAAGTTTCTCAACACACGCAGGGTAAGCGCAGAGCTTCCTATCGTAGCAGGAAGTAAAAAGTACACTTTCACACGGTCAGTATATATAGTAGGTTACAACTTGCAGAACCACTTACCAAGGACAGTCAGGCAGTTCTCAATATCACCTTTCAGCTCCAAATCCAGTACCTTGTTCATGTCATGCTTGCTATATTTGGTGTACTTCTGAAAGACTAAATAAGAGAATAAAACTCAGTGAATAGTCATGAAAATACAGTATTCTCCCAGCATTGCCTCTGCCTTGTTCTGCCCTCACTGCTGCAGCAGTGCACATACATGACTGATGGTAGGCCACCTTTCTCGTTTTCTTCAGCCAGCTCAGTATAGAAAGCAGTGTTACTGCATGGGATAATGGAGTCAGCATAAGGAATAGCACTTTGTTACCATGGTAGGGTTCATGTTCCCATTGGTAGGTATAGAGGTGGTCCAGTGACTCCACTGGAGCCTGTGACACTAAGTGATATCCCTCTAACCCTGGTAAACCGGCTGAAGAGCAAGACCATGCTGAGGACCATTTATAACCCCTGCCACACTGATCCCTTGGCCTTGTGATCGCTCGCCATGTGAGACTTCATGGTAATAGTTCTGTAAACAACCTAAACAATATTGCTCATCACTAGTACAGAAAAAACAGCCAAGCTGTCAAATGCACCCTTAGTCAGCAAGCATGTGTCCAATCACAAAGATCTTCGTAGCAGTCAGAGTCACATCTTCATAATCTACATCTTTTCTGAGTTCATTAGCAGGCTGTGTTCAAAACACAATTCCTGTGAAGCACAAAGTTTCATCCAACCTACCCCTTCGGAGATGTGGATAGCTTCTTGCCGTAAGAACAGTAACAAACACGTTAATATCTGTTCCTTTCCTTTTCTCTCCTGCTTCATACAAGGCCTGTCATAAAGAAAAGAAAGTAGTAAAGTTAAGACCAGTATAGTAAAACCCAAACAGAAAACAGTACTGATCAATGTCTTTTCTTGGTTGGATTTTTGAAAAATCAGTGTAAAGTCAGTCTACATGTAAATTGTGACAGGGATGTAAGATTTTACAGCTGAAAGCTCAGGAAAGACTGCTAAGTTTTACCATGATTTTAACAAAAATTGTCACGCTGATAATGGAAGAAATAAGGGAAAGATCAGTTGCTTATTTTAGAATTATTCAGAAAATGATTGTGAGGTTTACCTAATATTCTTCGGAGTTCATCACTGTAAAGCAATAGCTACAGCTAACATGCTGCAGTGTTCACACTGGTCAGGGTATGGTAGCTGGTTCTGCACATACTTAAGCACATCCTTGTCCCTCAATTCAAGAACAGTGTTATAAACAGAAGTAAGTTTGTGTCTAATTTCTCCAGTTGTTGACCCCTACTTCAAATGGTCTGCATACTTTACATGAACTAGAAGAGGTCTTGCAGACATTTTTCTGAAGCTAGATATTAGGGTGAAGATCTACTTCCCTTCACATAGTGAAGCTTACATAAAATAGTATCCCCTCAGAAAAGATTGCTACATAACATACAAATCTCTGTTAGGTCTGCAATGCACAAGATTCAGGTAGAACATGCACAGCCAGAGTTTGTAATCTCAAGTAAGTCAGATGAAGAAGCTCTGTGGAGTGCAAGTATGATCTTACCCTGGCATCATTGTCAGCAAGCTCATCATTCACATGAGAATCTTCACATCGGTCAGCCTACATAAATAAATAAATAAAACTTCAGTGGTACTCACAATCATTCAGTTCACCAAAACTCAGGACTTGAGAGTTCTGCCCTACTATTCTCATACATAACTTAATACATAATTGCAGATAGAAGGTTATGTCAATCATTCTGTGAATAGAGCTGTTGTATTTGTTAATCAGAGCTCACATTTCTAAGGTCACCAGCAACTTATTTCTGAAGTCCTACACTAAAATCAGCAGG
>NW_010562582.1:99976-113313 GCF_000687285.1 Phaethon lepturus
TATTGGCTTTTAATGTGAAGTTACAGGCTTGGAAGCTGTGATTTGCTCCCTGATGACCATTCAATAGACTCCTTTCAAGCTGGTTTGAAAACAAAACCTGAAAATCAAAATGATGCACATGGACACATCAAAAAATAATCCTGTGTGGATGTGCAAGCTTCATACACATGCACTCAACAATAATGGAATCAAGTACTTATGCATTTTAAAAGGGTCTTTTTCTTGGGCAGCTCCCATGTTTAAACTCATCTGCTTTTGAACACAAATTCACAAAACACCTTGTCCACTTGTTAGCTTCCAGTCCTTATCCCATTATCTAAATACTAGAAACATACCTTAACAGCAAGCCAAAAGGTTTATTTCCCTAATTGTAAGCATTTCTTCTTTTTCTATTTCTAGTCAATTGACATAACATTATTCCTGTTGTTTTTCCAAGTGCTTACAGACAGTTACCACAAAAAAGTCTTAAAAGCATGACTGATAAACTATAATAAACATCACTGTTTTTTAAAATGCATTGAGACAAAATCTCATTATAGTTTGTTTAAGAACAATTTCATATGGTCTAAGATATGTAAATAAAAAATTATGCAAGGAAGTATTACCTAAATCATTATTTATTGTATGCCTTTCTCTAAAATAGTCTTGACAACATTATTTTTTTGTTATGGGTAATGACACTGAAAATGCTTAAGCACAGCATACCTTGGCTAGAGCAACCAAAGCCTTCTGAAAGTCTCCAGATGTGTCAGAGATAATGTCTTGTGTCAGATCTCTCTTCAGCACTGAAATCAAAAGGAAAAGGATTCATAGTTTGTTTTAAAGCTATCAACTAGGTTGACTAGATGATCTTTAAAAGTACTTTCCAACCCGAAACATTCCATGATTCTATGATTTTTCAGCTTTTTCTTAATTTCCCACTTAAATATGCCCAGTAGAAATGCAGTTTTCTTTCTCACATTTAGTTTCAAGAGAAGGGGTATATTTGTAATGTGTCCTCTAATCCCTAAAACGTGCTGTGAAATTGGAGGCTAAATCCAAAATCTCATGAAAAAGGCCTTCTCTAAGGTCTTGTGGATGGCATTGTCTTGGGCTTTTACTTGTGAAGTACAAAAAAAAAAGCCTGAAACCTTTTCTGAGCTGTTTGTTTTTCATTCTTATTTTGGGTTGTTCTTATCAGCACTGAATTCCATCACAAAACTCTTCTGAAAAATCAAACTATTAATTTGGGCTTGTAATTGAGACTACTAGAATGGAGTAAATCGCTTGGAAAAGTTAGTGTATCATCTCAGAAAACATGACTTAATTAGACAACACTGATGGGCTGCAGCAAACTCTAAATATATAAGAGATACCACATTATACTTTAGTTATCTCTTTAAAAATTGTCCCCCTTTAGTTCACTGGTTGCTTCTGCTGCTAATGTTATCCATGTTGGTAACTCAATAATCTTGTTTTTCAAGCCTAGTGAGATTTTAAGAGGTCAGCCAAGGCTCAGAGCAGAAGAGAAGAGAGAACAAGAGAAGAAAAGCAGCCAGGTTTTGCTTGCACCCTAGAAAGCATCTAAATGCATGGCCCATGAGACATCTGCAGTTCTGGCAGTGATGATGTCCTTTTCCTTCTGTATTGGGATCTGGTCAAATACATGGTCAAAACAGCCAGTATGACCTCCCTCCCCTGCAACACTTTTAATCTTACGTGAAGCTTCATTTGCCTTCTACAAGGTCATCTCAGCTTCTCGTATTGTGAAGTGGGGCTGTGACTGTAATGTGTCTATATTATACCATTATACCAGTTATACCATTAATACTTCTTTCTTGCTCTGAATTACCTTCTTTGTAGTATCTGCTGGCTTCTCTGATCTCTCTGTTGTTTCTTGAGGCCAGAATCTCAACTAAGGTATCTTCATCAGTTCCAAGTCCCTAATAAATATGGTTTAATTTTTAGAAATGTTATTTCATACACCAAATTTAAAATTTAGAAGACCAGAAATGAGATGAAAAACATAGACTTGGCTTTGAAGGCCCCATGTGGAACAAGAAAGAAAAATGAAGAACATTGTGTTTCCACAGAATATTGTTATTTCAGCTCTTTTGGAATTATTTTTTATCACATCTTACATCACTGGTATGTAAAAGAAGCACTAAAGGGACCAAGAAGTGCACATAAAAGATAGGAATGTGAAATTTATGAAGAAAAATACCCCCTTCCTTTTTGCCTTCTCTTATATAAACATGTATGTAAACTCTATGGCTTTCTACCAGTACATCAAAAAACAGTTTTCAGAAGGCAGAAAGAGTTCATTCTCACAAAAGAATACCATTTGCAGACAATCTCCTCCAATCCTGAAATTCAGTGGAGAATGCTGTGTCTTGCTCTAACAACCTGGACTAACAGTATAGATTTATTTTACAAAATGGGGTTAACATGAAGACAATACACAAGCTTTGAAACCCAAGTCCAGTGTCACTTACAGGCCCTGGTAATTATTTATGCTCTTTAGGAAAGTTTTTCTCAGAAACCTTTGCCTTACCTTCATAGAGGCTCTTAATTCTTCAGCATCAAACTGAGCTGGAGTTTTGAGCAGAGCCACAACAACATCTTCCAGGTGGCTTTTAAGGACTTTTTTCAAGGCTTCTTCCAGACTCTGGAACAGGAAGAATAAGAGACACACTAAGCTAGTGAATGGTAAAAAGCTGCTCTTCAGCTACAGTCCAAAAATTAAGTCTGATCTCTGATGAATCTTAGTCTACACCACTCTTTTAGCTACTAGAAAGAATTGTGAAGCCCTACTTGAAATTTTTAATTTGTCATCTTTATGTTAATCAAAGTATCATTTTTTTTTCAGTAAGTATTCAGGAGTGTTTTCACACATTGCAGTTCAGCCATATTCACCCATTTACAGCATCAGAAGAAGACTCAGAATAGGCTGCTTGTTTTTTAAGAGAAAATAATACTATATTGCTGTTATCATTATGCCTGAGTTTATTATCTTGATAACATTTTAATTCAACCATTTATTGCATAAAGGATACAGAATTTGCAGTGGAAACTGTAGACATTCCGTACTACCACCCTACACAAAACTCTAAGTCCTGAAGTTAAGATTTGGGCTATATTCTAATTTGACCTAAATTACAAGTTTAAAGAAAAAACATCCGATTTATCCTCCCTCCTGTCTGGAAATGCACAGTACTCTATTTTGTTACATTAAAAGTTACAGCACTGATCTCCACCAAGTATGTATCAAGGCTGTGGTTATAAGAGTGAGAAGGTCAACCTGCTTTGTCAGGAAACCTAAACCAATGAGATTGTTTTACAAGCAAGCACTATGTCCATAGTTAGTTCTTTTCTGCTTTTGATGGCATGCCAAGAACCAGAGTATCTAATAATCTAACAGCATTAGTCTCCCTGTGTCTTTGAAGCTATATTTTAAAATATTTCATTAAAAAATATAATTGCAAGGATTAAGGTTCCTCTGAGGGGGGAGAGGGCTGTGAAAACCACAGGTGAAGTTTCCTGAACAGAAACAGGAAATCAAGGCTAAAATGAGATATTAGACTTCTTTTCTAAGTTAGCCCTTAAAATTTACTCTTAGAGTTACAGAACAAAAAACTCAAAGGAATCACTTTCCAAGGAAAAATCACTCAGTAATTCTGGCATACCAACTGTGCAATTGTAATTTCAATTTAGAATTACAGATTCAACTGGAGAAAATTTGTTATAGAGAAAAGTAAGAGCAATTAAAACATTTTGCAGAAACATGCAGTAACTTCCAAGCTTCTCAGTTCCAGGGACTAACAGTTTTACCACTCAGAGACAGAAGAACACTGCCCCTTGTACGCCCATCTCCATACCAGTGTTGGTATACTTGTGGAACAGCATTATGGACCTACAAGTTTCCTATCCTATTTAGTATTCTATCAGGACTTAAATATTCAGAGACATGTCTCCAAGTCCCCTTCTCCATCTCTTCCTTTCTCTCAGCAGACTTGTATACTAGGTGGTACAGTGAGATTTCTGCATTCCCAGTGATTTAATGATTTAAAGGATCTCTAGGGCATTCAAAAAGCTGGAAAGTTGGACCTTCAAAATTTTTCTTTTTATTTCAAAATAGTGGCCATCGAATTCAAAGGCTCAGCACTGGCAATATAGTTGCAGGGTATTATCATTCTGTCATGGTTTTGACAAACTACAGAAGGCAGAAGACTGTAACTTTTTGTTCTATGAAGCTAAAGCTGTATCTACCATCTGAGTCAGGAGGAACATTGATATTTTGGGTGTAAATTTAAACTTAGCTTGAATATACTTTACCTTTCCTTTAGCCTGCTGATAGGCAGCTTTGATCTGCTGACGCTGAGCATTTGTTCTTTTAGTCAAGATGTCAATGATGGTGGCTTCATCCACACCTATGAATCATCAAAAAACGACATGTCTAATACATCAGAAATATTATAGTAGTCTCTAGTACATCATTTAGACAAATAATAATTTTCACATTTTATTATTTACTTTATGTCATATTTTGTTTTCTTGAAACAATAAAGTTTAACCAGAGGAAAAACTGTAATCACCTACTGACTTAGAATTAGTGATGTAGTGAAGAAACCCAAAAAATAGATTCTCATAGAACACAGAAACCTATGTTTCTACAATGTCACTTATAGAAAGTCTCAAAGTGTTCTGAGTGCAGAACTCACACTACAGAATAACTAAAAAAAAATTAAATTAAGACAGAATACTCACTTAATCTCAGTAAATCAAATTGAAAAAGGTTTCAAAGTACAGGCAAAGTGCCAAATGTGAATTTCATTAAAAGAGAGAAGTGCAACAGAAGCATACATTACATTATCAGCATATTCACTGCCTTTTGCAGGGATTTTATGGCAATAAAATCAAAAAGTATTAGTATGGTATGTTATAATATTTTTTGATTCTCTAGAAATTAATTTTTTACAACACTTCCTTCAATGTATTCAAGAACTTGAATGTAGTATTAAGGTCTGAAATTGTAATACAACAGCAGGATATCAGAGAGTTGAGATTCTTTACCAAGTGGCATTATTTAATGTATTGTGGAGCTTTTAAAAGCAGAGGCACCTCTCCTGCTTGCCATTGCCTCTCTCTGGTATTTTGTTCAGTGCTGTTCTCATAATTTCCTAAGGAAGAGTCCTAACGTATCAGGTTAAACATTTATTACTCTTACCCTTTACAGTAATAGCTTTGTCCAAAGCAAGAACATCAGCTGATGGATCAAAGTTAGGGTATGACTGTACTCCAGGGACACCTTTTGAACTTTTCTGCCGAGGAAAAAAAAAATTTAAAAAAATAAATTGCTCAGTCCAAAGAATATTTCAGCACAGAAGCAGTTTTACATGACTAAATAAGCCATGTATTCGTGATTGTCTATTATAGGCCTATCAGGAACATACACAGTTTTCTACCTACACAAACTAAACAGACTCAGTAATGGATATATGTTGGATCTGTTCCTTTCATATCTCTTATATTAAACAGAAAGTACTTCATATATTGTTGTAGGCACCTGAAGTCCTATTTCTCAGATTAAGCTGGATTCCCCAGGAAAATACTTCTTAACTGTCACATTAGGCAATTATGTCCAAATTTCAAAAGCTCTAAACCCACAATTAAATTCTACAGGCACTGCCAGTAAAGTGCTACTAATTTCCTTGCTCATCTTATGCAAATTGACTGTGCATCACATTAAGTGACTTCTCAGCTGACTCATATCTAAGGCTACAAGCACTTTTTGCATGCAAGATGTTGGGGAAGAGTTCAAGTCTAATCTGAGGAGGAAGTGGAGGACTGTTACCCAACTTCTTTGAAACTTGAAACATAAGCCACACTTTGTTCACAGGCATTATCTACTGGCTGCCTTTGGTGAATCCACTCCTAGATGGGCACTCCCTAGTCAACATCTAAAGTGCTCTGGGAATAACTAGGGGTGATGAATTCTACTACATGACAGATTATGTGGCTTGCCCTAAGTCAGCAACATGACAAATCAAGTTATTGGTGGGGCCTATAACCCAACAGCACTACCTAACCAATTACATACTGGTTACCATTTTTACAGAAGTTATAAAAGGCCCCAAGATTCTTGGATTAAAGACTTATATAAAATTCCCCTCGGTATGATATATGGTGAGAATTTTTACTAAAAAAATCAACAGTAGTTAAGCTAAGCTTTTTCAGAATCACCTATACTCTTTGCCCAGTTTCAACAACTCACTTTTTTTTTTTTTAATTTTTATTTTATTTTTTTAAATCCTTTGACACTAAATAGCATGAGACAAATTGCAAGGTCTTAAGGATACATGTTTTACATACAGCATTCTGCATTGAATTTTGTACAATTCTAACGTCTGATAATTAGATATTTAACTCTCTACACAATTACATCACTGGGAGTTGTATGAGAGCAGTGGGACTGCATACTTAAAGCAGTGTCCTGCATACTTTTGAAAAAATCACTACGACTTGTGTGATAAGCCAAACGAGGAATGGGACTGGTTTGCTGTCTGCTTCCCAGGCATGCCAGGTTAATCTTTGTATACTGGTTTCCATGACAAACTTACCTAGTAGCAGTAAAAAACTGTGTGTAACCAACAACACCAGAATGACTCAGGACCCTGGGAGTGCAAGGGGGATGGGACGGTGGAGCCAAAGGTTTACGCACAGAATGTTGTGAGGTCAAAATTCCAAAATCCACAAAACTCAAGAGCAGAAAACTTTATTTTCTGAAATTCCCCCCAATTTAATTCTTTTTTCAAGATTAAAGTTCTTCTAGGATCTCCCGTGCTTCACAGTGTGCCACTTTTACTTTTGCTGACAGTCATTTCAGTATCTTAATCACCTTCATCAGCACAAAGACTCTCCAGATCATCCTAGTGCAGTATCTCTTGACTTCTCACCGCTATAAGCCTCCCTTCTAATCAATATCAGTACTGATCATCTGAGATGTTTTATTACATACTGTGAGTCTTACCACCGTAAGCATGACATAGGATATGTAAACTAAGGCATATCCTAGTGACTTTAGTTCCTCCTTTACATTCCTGGGCTTCAATTCATGGATTACTGTACCTCAGCATAGGAGGTGTTTTTTTTCTCATGTGCATCATCGGAACATGTTCTTACATATTCACACACCTGTGCATCAGATTGCTACTTTAATGAAGATGACTTGAGTGAATCAGTGATTGGCCACTGGGAATTACAATTTCACTACAATAACTAGTTCTGCCTAGGAACTGATAACAAGACTGATACGTGCAAATAAGAGTAATTTTTCATCTGATAACAGATTTACTAGATTATTAGATTATATTAGATTATATGATGCAATAAAATTGTGTTCCAGTTCTATCAGATGGAGCTTTGCCATTGGTTTTCCTCCCTTTGAGTATATGAAAGACATTTGGTGGCCTATGCATTTAAATCACTTCTAAAGTACTTGAAAATAAGCATGATGCTCTGAAAAGGTGATAATACTTACAATACATTCCTAAACCATGCCTGTTTCAGAAATTCTGATACCATAGCCATGTTGACAAGAGTTTCTGGGAAAAGATGCATCAAGTTACAAACCATACTTCTTCATTTTCAGCACCAGTGCAACTCAAGGTTTTCTACTTCCAAAATCCTTTATCTTGAACTATGATATGCAGGGATTAGTTTCCCAAGCAGTAATTGGGCTGTGCTACTGGAAGCAGGTAACTTCTGTTTATGTTTGGCAGGTGATGCAATGCTCCACCTCAACACCCTTAGCTACTTGCAGAAGTTTTAGAAGTTGAACAGTAAACTAGTCAAACTATTTGCTTATTTATCATGGCAATATCTAACATTGACTTACAAAGGAAAGCTGCCGTAAATAAATTAAAATCTGTCTTTCCGCAATAGTTAAGGTATAAGCTCTGCCCATTTAGCTTACCAAATATTTGATTCTGTACAAATTCAGTGGTAAACAAGTATTCTTCTCTAATCAATTATTGAGGTTCAAGCCGTTGTGTGTTAAGACAAAAGATATTCCCTTGTTAAATATATTCTCATGTAATTTCTTTGACCAGCTCCTTCCTAAAGAAGATGAGTAAAATAAGACAGCTTCACCTACATTGTTCCTTTTTTTCTTATGTATTTCCTCCAGTTTCTACAGAAGAATAGAGCATTACCCATTTTAGAAGGGAAAAAAAGTAATTTTTGCTTTTTACCACTCAAATGAAAATCAGTCCAGTTTTTCCATAAGATACCATGTAGAATGAGAAAAAAGAACAATGCTAATGTGATTTGACATTTATCACTCAAAAACAATGAATAGGTTGCTTTATAACAACTTTGGTGTGCGGAATATTCTGTTTGCTAATAGAAACAGTGAGGGAACAAAGAGTGGCAATGTTTTATCAAATAAAGTATTTTTGGTCTGCTCAAGATAAATTTTTTTCCCAAAAAAAAGACACCTTCCATAGCTAACTCTAGAGAAAGCTTCATTTTAAATCATACATATAAACAATAAACTAAAGATCATGTTGCTGGGTAAACCAGAGTGTCTTTGAATCTAGTGTGAAGAGAGAAGATGCTATTTGCAGTCTTGGGCTACAGATTGTATAATGTAGGTCATATACGAGTGCTTATGCCTTATGCCTCAAACACACTTGTCTGACTTACGCCCTGTGTCCCATAGGAATGGCAATGAGGAGTCATTTAAAGCGACACACACCTAGGACCAAGAAGTGTAGCTGCAGCCCAGGTGCTTCTTTCCCTCACAGCAAAGCTGTGAAAGTTACTTCCATGTTCAGCTGCCAGCAAAGTGGCAGCTACCTGGCACAGCCCTCCTCCAGCCCTCCGGCCCAGCTCCACCCTTCCTCTCCTCTCCCAGGCAGGAGCTACCCACATTCCCTCTTCCTCAGAAAACTCTTGCTTTTGTGCCCTTCCCTCAGGCCTGAGGGCACAAAATTCAGCTCTGCTTGTGCTGCTAGAAAGCCTGAAACTGACTCCTAATCTGTATTTATATGTTACTTCGCGCAGGTCTCATCTGGGTAAAAAATGGTCAGACAATACTGTGTAAGTTGTAAGGATCAACTTCTATGTCCATGTCGTTTATGGAGGATCAGAAAAGCATACTTAAATTGCTATTGGCACCAGTATTTTTTCATGCTGTTACAGTACTCCTGTACCCTTCTTGTATTAACAGAAGTATATGAGGCCAGATGAAGTGCTATAGTATCTAAAGTTCTACTGCATTTTATAAGAGCACACATAAAGCCCATATGCAACAGGATGAAAACATTTTAAAGACTCCATACTAGGTGCATTGAGTCACCAACAGGGACACATACAGATATGTCTGTCGACAAATAGATTCACAGAGTGTATAATCATTTAAAACTAAGAAACAAGAATCAGTCTCTCAGCACCGTAACTCTGAAGAAGCGGGACCAAAACTGCATTTTCGTTGATAGAGTAACACTTCCCAGGGAGAAAGCTGGTAGAGCTGGCTCCAGGGAGAAGTGCTAACACCTCCATTTCTTCTGCAGGTCCCCACCCTTCACACCCAGCTCTAGAAGTTTTGCTGCTCTTGGAGATGACCAGAGCAGAAGGCTGCTAGCCTACAATAAATTTGGTTTATTCAGTCTCTAAACCTTTATACCTATTCTAATTTAAATTGATGAAACAGTAAAAGAATTCTGTGCCTTAAAAATGATGTCTTTTTGTCTCTCCTTTTTAAATAAATACACTTTGGCATGCAGATCCATCTGTTTCCATCTGGTAAACAAATAACACAATTTTAATAGAAGTCAAAGTACATAATGAAATTCTGCTTGAATTGGCTCAGAAAGTTAAGAAACCACCTTACATACAAAACTGTTGGCCTGCTTTATCAGAAGCTATGGCTAATAAGAAAAAAAAAAAGACTGGAATCTAGGAAGACAGCCGGCCCTCTGACAGAACCATAGAATCATAGAATCTTTGGGCTGGAAAGGACCTTTAAAGGTCATCTAGTCCAACCCCATTTCCCAATGCTTTGGCTCATGCCGCTCTAAAATACAAACAGCTAATGTAAACAATACCTAGATCCGGGAGGGATAAATTCAGTCAAAATATTATTTAGTATGAAAAGGACTGGAAGAACTGCTGGCTTTCTGCCATGTAGTTTCCTTTGCTTTTGAGCTCAGGACAAAATCTATGAACAGGGAGGTGAAAAAATGTATGAACCTCCAGAGTGTGTGTGGCAAACAGAAGGTACCATAGAAAAGTGTGACACTTCTTTCTGGTTACTCCATACTAAATACCAGTTTAAGAGTTATTCTGTTTAATAAAATATCGTCCAGTCCACGTGTCCCACTCCCCAAACAGGAGTGTGTAGATCTTCCATTAAATAGAATGTGAAAATTCCCATTTTAAAGGAAAGATAATCAAGAACTAAAAATTTCTCCATTTGAAAAATATTACTAATTTTATGCATCATTCCCAGTTGGAATGACCAACATTGCAACTGCAGTGAAAAATCAAGAGATCCAGACCAAAAGCCCTAACTGTTGCTTCACAAGTATTACTGCAATGTTGGTTTCTGTCTGGTTTCCAGACCCCAGGAAAAGCATCCTTGAACTGGACATTACGCAAACTATTGAAACTTTTCAGAAAATACTCAGTTGTTTTTGAAAATATTTAAAGACACAAACTAGACATTTACACTACAGTCTGTGTCAAATGGCATCATTTCTCCACATTTATTTAACTATAAAGATAACAGTTTTAAACTAAAAGAGGGTAGATTTAGACTAGATATAAGGAAGAAATTTTTTACAATGAGGGTGGTGAAACACTGGCACAAGCTGCCCAGAGAGGTGGTAGATGCCCCATCCCTGGAAACATTCCAGGTCAGGTAGGACGGGGCTCTGAGCAACCTGGTCTAGTGGAAGATGTCCCTGCTCATTGCAAGGGGTTGGACTAGATGGCCTTTAAAGGTCCCTGCCAAACCAAACTATTCTATGATTCTATGAACCGTATCAGATATATCACCTCTGGTTACTGTCCAACGCTAGTTACCAGGATCTTCATGTAAATTTATGTCATTACACTCTATCAGAAGAACAGGCAGTAGATCTAATACAGTGATGTATTTTACAGTGGGAAAGTCTACTGAACATGAATGAAAACATCAGAAAGAAAAACAACCTCATCCTTGGAAAACTCAGTGGAAAGTTTTAGCAGAACAAACACCAGATGACACAGCCCTTAATGTGGCTTTGCCCAAGTTCTTAATCACAAAACCAGGGTTTTGCTCACATTTTTCTAAAAGATTGCTTTGCCTCATTTTCATCACTTTCGTGAGCAAAGACCCCTCTACCCAAAGCAGCCAGCTCTTGTTGAAGTAACAACACCTGTTTCTGTTAAGTTTCCATACAAAGCACGTTAGTTTTCCACCAACTCATTTTACTACAGATTTCTACACCAGTCTACTACAAAGGCAAAGAGAAACCAGAGGAAACAGTCAACTCAGAGTAAGTTTGCTTTTAATCTTTTAAGCTTTTTTTTTTCCCAATTCCTCACATGCATTAAATAAAAGCAGTAATTGTCCAAGCCCTTCTGTATAGATCAAATGTTTCAAATGGGAAAAAATTTCTCCCACCCACCCCCATCTTTTCCCGTGCCAGCAAATCCAACCCACAAAAAATTGCGCCAGGCCAGTTGACAAATTTAGTGTACAACTCTTAAAGTTTGTCAGGTCTAACAGAGAGCAGCAAAGCACGACAAAGACCTACCTCCTTCCTCACAAACAGTACCGTTCTGGGCGGCGCAGTCAGGAGTAGGAAAGCAGCGGGGTTCGCAGTGCTTTTATAGCCGCTCGCGGGAGACCCCACCCAGCAACCAGCGTGTTTGCGCAGCCCCAGCAACCGGCTGCGCTTTGCAGCAGCTAAATCTGGGTTCTGTCCAAAACATAAAACCACACAAAAAAAGTCATTGCAAAACCATGTGCGGAAGAAAGCAGGCGCAGATTTCAGAAGGGAAGGGACAACCAATGAGCATGCTCTCCTCCCCTGCCATAGCCACATCCCTCACTGTAGTAAATTGCCATAAATCTTTAAGGATCATAAGATTAAAATGTTAAAAAACTAAACCTGAATTACTTCCTTCACATTTTGGCATGTCTGACACTACTTAAAACTGAATATATTAAGATCTATCTTTGCTCAGGGAATCTTTGAAAGAAAAAAGAGTGGAAAAGAGTCGTTGTGGCTCCCATAGTTCACTGAGAACTGGTGACTATTAGCTCTGTTTCTTCTGCATATGAGCCCATGGCAGAAATGGTGCAGGAATAAGATATGTCTAAAACTTAATAGAGATACCTTATATATTTTTTTTTCTTTTCTTTTGTTAAGGAAACACCTGGAAACTGGCAGGCTTAGTAGAAGGGCAATAACTGACACCTACATAATTAGAAAGACATTCAGATTAAAGTGAAGTTCAAAGTGAGAGTGGTTAAGTGGTTTGCACAAGATGAGGGATTTCACCAGCCTGCTAGAAGCGTTTTCTGCAAGCACTTCCTCACCAAGCTGGCCAAAAACATTTTCCAGAGCACGTCCAGCACAGCACCACGTGGCCTGTCACTAACATTTCAGATTGGCCTGGACCATGATGATCAGTGAAGAAATACCACTTCCTGAACAAGAAGCATTTGCAACTAGCAGATTGGCCTCCCAGCTGGCTGTTCTCCTGCTTTCTGCTGACCTGGACCTACTGCAACACATGGGTACCTCCAGAATGTGAAAGTATGGCTGATCTCTCACAAACATAGATGAAATACAATTTGCCCTTGAAACCCAAGTGTAGCAATTAATAAAATGAGGAAGCAGGGAACAGACTGAAGGATAGTATTAGAAGGGACCTTATGCCTTCCCCTGTTTAAAACAGCTCTCTAGAAACTGTTTGGGCCCTAAACATGTCCCCCAAACAGCGTTTGGTTGTGAGTGCTGGGGGTCAGCTCAGGATCAGCCAAGGGGCCAAGAAAAAGCCCACAGTAGTGCTGTGGGAGGTGGTGGCCAGGCCACCCCAGCCCTAAGACCTGCCTTCAGCAGCAGCCCCAGCACTTGGTCCCTGCCTGAGCCACCACCCCATTGCCTTGCAGTCAGGCTGGGACTGTCTGTAGGACCTGGGCTGCAGGCTGATGTCCTGTCCTATCCCACCCCCATCTCCATTCCCACCCCAGGGAGGTGCCCAATGCCTGTGGCTGGAGCTGTGCCCAGTGCTTCCCCGGCTGCCCTGCTGCTGACTGGGGTGGTGGGACAGGAGGGGATCACAGAATCACAGAATCACAG
>NW_010562583.1:0-7499 GCF_000687285.1 Phaethon lepturus
AAAAGAAGTGTGGCCAGCAAGTTGAGGGAGGAGTTGAGATTCTGCCCCTCTAGTCTACTCAGGTGAGATTCCAGATGGACTACTGTGTCCTGCTCTGGGGTCTTCGTCACAGGAAAGACATGGACCTGTTGGAGCAAGTCCAGAGGAGGGCCACCAAAATGATCAGAGGGATGGAACACTTCTCCTATAAGGACAGGCTGAGAGTTGGGATTGTTCAGCCTGGGGAAGATAAGGCTCCAGGGAGACCTTACTGCAGCCTTCCAGTATTTAATGGGGGCCTCTTCCAGTACTTCAAGAAGGCCTATAAGAAAGATGGGGACAGACTTTTTTAGCAGGGCCTGTTGCAATAGGAAAAGGAAAATAAACTAAAAGAAGGTACATTTTGACTAGATAGAGAGAAGAAATTTTTCATAATGAGGGTGGTGAAACACTGGCACAGGTTTCCCAGAGAGGCGGTAGCTATCCCGTCCCTGGAAACATTCAAGGTCAGGTTGGACGGGGCTCTGAGCAATGTGATCTAGTTGAAAGTATCCCTGCTTACCGCAGCGGGGTTGGACTAGGTGACCTTAAAAGGTTCCTTTAAACCCAAAGATTCTATGATTCTATGATTCTATACTGGAGGCACAAGTGAAAAGAAATGCTCTTAATGCACCACTGTTTTGTGTTGCTGTATTTAACATAGGAGGAGACTACTGTGGCTTAAGTATAAAACCTCTTCAAAACTGAGAAAGCCTGCTGAAAACAGGAATTGCAATATTCAGAATCTCATGATTATATTTTATCTGAGAAGTGTATCTGGTGGTTGAAAAGAATATGAAATAACTTCAGAACTAGAAAATATGGGGTAATTGATTTTTACTTTAGGTCTCTTCTTGATTTCTTACTCAGTGTCCTAAATCTGAAACAGCATGTGTGCTATTTGATATGTCTACTACTTGCTGATCTTGAAGAAAGTGAGTGTCTCTCAAGATATTTTAAATTTATAATTTTGTGAGGTATTTGTTATGATATTTGGTAGAAAGTCACTGGGGACGTGTGGAATCTAATAATGAAATAAGTCTTTAAATTATAGTGAAAGTATTTTAAGGAAATGTGCATGATAATTTAATGAAAATTATATGTTTACAGATCCAAGTCTTGTTTATATTCTGGACTTTAAATTTAATTATATCCATTTATATACCAGAAAGCCAGAGGTTTTATAATAAATATTCATCTTGCATCAATTACCCATTTAGTAGAAACATTCAATTATTTTTTTCTTTTTTTCTGGAAGAATAATGTTAAATTGTTTTTTTAATTAGTTATTCATCAGTGTTATCGACTAGGTCAATAGAAACATGCCGAGATTTACATAGCATATTTAAATATGAATGCCAAGCTTTATGCATAGCTTTTAGTAAGTAATTCAGAGATGTAATCCAAAATTTATTTTTAGCATTAAAATAATAAAAAACAAAGCTGATTTAGCTTCCTTTGCACTTTCATAATATTAGGCTTTGTGAGATGACGGATTTCTAAATATCTTAGAATCAGATCTGAGCATGACCTGGAGCTATCAGCCTGCAGAAAAATTCCGTTAAAAATAAAAATATTTTTATTCATCCTATTTTTGCATGTAAGGTAATTTTGTTTAAATAAATACAATGGAAGATTTCACACAAAAACAGTGATTCAAAAATGTCAGAACATTTATCCACTTGAAAATGTTAAAATATTTTGCATTCACAAAATGTAATTGTATTTTGCTTTCCTGTTAAACTACCCAGTTGGCACAATATTAAGTTTCACTTCCTGATGAGAACTGTTAACATTAAGGCTCCTTTTTTCTGTGCAGACAGATGTCTGCATGATGACTCATTTGCAGTAAACCAAATACCATCATCTTCAGAAATCAGCAGAGGAGAGATAGCTCTCTAGGTTTCCAACCCACACCTTGCACTGACTTTATGGTCAGTGGCACAGGAAATGTTGCTTAATGCTGAACTGATACAAAGGAAATTTCTGGATCAGCAGCACAGTGATAAGACATTAACAAATAAGAAGTAAAAGCTTAGGGGTTTTGGTGGGTTGTTGGATCTTTCTTTAGAAAAGGAACACAAAAATATTTATTAGCAAAATAGAAGATCTTGTGAGACTAACTGTCCTTAAAAAAACCACTTGGACCATTTGACACCAAGCTGAGTCATGCGGTTGACTTGCCTGAGGGACGGGATGTCATCCAGAGGGACCTGGACAAGCTCAAGGAATGGGCCTGTGTGAACCCCATGAGGTTCAACAAGGTCAAGTACAGAGTCCTGCACCTTGGTGAGGCAACCCCCGGTATCAATGCAGTCTTGGGGGATGACTGGATTGAGAGCAGCCCTGCCGAGAAGGGCCTGATTTTGATAATTAACCATTTTTGTTGATTCATTTATTATAATTTAGTATCAGTATTAAGCCCTCAGCACAGGAAAGATATGGGACTGTTGTAGTAGGTCCAGAGGAGGGCCACCAAAATGATCAGAGGGATGGAATACCTCCCCTATGAGGACAGGCTGAGGGTTGGGATTGTTCAGCCTGGAGAAGAGAAGGCTCCAGGAAGACCTTATGGTGGCCTTCCAGTAATTCAAAAAGGCTTGTAAGAAAGATGGGGACAGACTTTTTTAGCAGGGCCTGTAGTGATAGGACAAGGGGTAATGGTTTTAAACTAAAAGAGGGCCGATTTTGACTAGAGATAAGGAAGGAATTTTTCATAATGAGGGTGGTGAAGCACTGGCACAGGTTGCCCAGAGAGGTGGGAGCTGCCCCATTCCTTGGAAACATTCCAGGTCAGGTTGGACGGGGATCTGAGCAACCTGATCAAGTTGAAGATGTCCCTGCTCACTGCAGGGGGTTGGACGAGATGACCTTTAAAGGTCATCCCTTCCCACCCAAACTATTCTATGGTTCTGTGATTCTATGATTCTGTAAATTCTGTACTCTGACACAGATTCAAGTCTTTAACGCCTCCTTAACATGCTTCTGCAACAGCAGTTTGCCTGTTTTCTGTCCATTACTCAGGAACTCGGAAGCAGCCAGGCACTTTGACTTTAATGGTACCTCACTCATTTTTATTGGCTACGATCCAGCAAGTGAAACCTATAGCTCAGTAATATTCTCCAGCTGCTCTGTTGTGCCTTTAAGATAGTAGGCAATTAATACAGTTTCTTCCTACACGTATTTTTTTTAAAAGATTTGCTGCTTTGTGCTGGGATAGAGTTAATTTTCTTCATAGTAGTTAGTATGTGGCTATGTTTTGGGTTTGTGCTGAAAACAGTGTTGCTAATACAGGGATGTGTTTTAGATATTCAGGGACACTTTGAAGGAAATTAGGAAGAGAAATCAGAGGAATGCTCTAGCATAATATCACCACCTTAATGTGGATGTTTATATAGCATTTGACAGGTTTTATTGCGTATAAAATTTTGCATCTGAACAGGTATGCATTTCCTACACTTAGCTGAGATTCTGCTGTCAGCTGCTGTGAATTTGTACCAAGAGTGCAATAAAAGTAACATAGATTTCTGTTTACATGTGTTGCTATACAATATTTAGAGTGTAAAGAATTTGAAAGGTTCTTAATAGATGGAAGTGTTTATGCTTGAGAAGATGGAAAAATGGAATAGGGAGTAGGAGGCATATGGTAACTCAGATGAGAAGCATTTCATGCTGGGAAAGACATTCCTCTTCTATGGTGTGTTGAATAATCTGGTGTGAGTGTTTTTCTTTGTTTATATGATGTCCTAAGAGCGACACAGTTCCTGTGAGGAAATTAGTATTTTAATGAATTTTAGACAGTCTTCCCTGAGAGAAATATGTATCTAGCTATAAAATATGCAAAGACAGCCCCAAATGATGATGGCTTCTTTTTTTATATTCTGTGTTTATTGTATTAATATTTTAAATAACTCAGTCAAGATGAGGTGCTTCTGCTTACATGTGTATAGCTACATATTTTTAACTGACTTGTTTCTTTAGGACAGGACTTCAGCTGATGAAAAAACCTTTAAAAACAGGTTGTGAAATTAGTTTTCTGCCTACCTTTTGAAGTTGTGTGTGAGTTTGGGAAAATGGTGAATTAAGAGGAGCACAATTCAAATCTTGCTCAAATGAAAGGATGCAAGTGTCGTACACAACACCCCCAACCTCAGAGCCTGTCTCCAAAAGCAGAATTTGCAATGCTAATTTCAGTTTGGAGCAAGGTGAGATTGACAGCAACCAGTACACTAAGTGCCAGGATGCCCAAACAAATCAATAGGAAATGTGGAAGCGCAGAGTATTTCTGAAATGTTGCCTCCTGCAGGGGCTGCACTCCCCAAAGCTGGAAGCCAGAGTTCTGGTTTTTACACATTTGCCTGATAAAAGCACTTACTCAGTAAGTGGTGATCTGCTTCCTGGGATGCTGATGGAGTTTTTATTTGCTACTTGTCGGATAAAGGAACAAAAACAAACCAAGAATAATTCTGAGAGCAGCCACTCAAGACATCATCATTCCCAATTGGACCAGCTGAACGGCTAACATCTGCTCTCCTTTGGCCCATGTGGCTTTTGCACTTCTTGCTCACAGTGGCACAGTTATCCACAAAAACGATAAAAGGCAGTTGCCACCCATAGCTCTGTGATTAGCACAGTCTGTTATGATGCACCAGCTCCAATCCTAACTTTCCTTGTCCTTTGGGAGGAGGTCTCAAAATGGGTCTCCTGGAGCAGATGTTCTAACACACAAGACATCAGAAGTAACAGTTTAAGTAAACTTTGTGTGTTTTGTGAACCCTGAGCAAACCGCCTCAGCAGAGATTTTTAGGAGAGATTGGTGGATGAATGTCTGTTTTGTGGATGTCCGAAGAGGACGGACCTTGACTTACATAGTAGTCTGCTCAGCAAAGGCCATGCACAATGTAATCCTTGTTCAGACATTTTGAGAAGTTACTGTTCAGAACACTATTGTGTCTCAGACATCTGTGGATGTTAGTTTTCTTTTCCTCCTATTCTTATTTTATCTCTCCCTTTCTTACTTTTTTTTCCATTGGTCCTCCAAACTTCAGCATCTCCTCTTGTTTGAGTGAGACTCAAAAAGCTCCTCATTGTGGTGTTTATAAGTCCAAATCCTCCAGTTAACCAGAAAATGGACTTGTAATGTCATTTACCATTGATGCAGACATGTGCAAGAACTTTTTTTTTCTCAAAAATGACTGCAAGGGATTATTTCAGGTAACTTCAGATGTACTGCATTTAAACTGGTGATCTTGAGATAAAAGTTTTTCTATCCCTTTGCCGTATTATGCCAAAAGGACCCCATGAAACATGTCAACAGGAATCTTTTACTTGCCTTGAGCATTCAGGGAGACATAATAGAGGGTGCAAAATATGTTCATTTCTGTAATAATTTAGACTTAAGGCAATGTTAAAATAAAACTCAGTAGATAAGTGGCAAGTCTAGAGATAATATCGCCTCCAGCAACAAACCGGTGATTGATTGATGATTATATATTAGCTAAAAATAATGATGGTGCTCACATTTTTCCTCCTGCAGCATAGTTGCTAATGTTAGCTGCATTCCAATCTAGCTCCCTCTCACAGAAATATAGCAGAATGATTTAAAAATTAAGAAATAATCTTCTGTTCTGTTATTATTAGTAGCAGAATGTCTCCTTTTCCCAGTTAACTGCAGAAATACGTATTTCTCACATACAGACAATTTTTTGCAAGAAAATAGGACACATCCAAAATAAGGCAGGAAAAAGAATGTATTATATTTGCTTGGTAAGAAAACCTATGTAATTTTGAACTTGACTTATGTAAACAACATCATGCTTTATTATTGTTATTAGTTTATTTGCTCTTTGCCTGACAGTATCTAAATGAAAACTTCAGTTCCAAATTTCATTTAAAGCTACAATGTCCAGGGAAGTAAATTTGTTTATCTGAAACTGTACAGTGCTTGTATTTCTTTTTTTTTGTTTCTGCTTAAAGCTTGAATCCCTAGTGAGCAGCTTTCTGGCTCTGTAGTGAATATGCTGCAACTGTATGGAATAACACCAGGACACCACTGACATTTTGTTGATAAGATTTGCATTAAAATATATGCACAGACAACCTGTCTTGCAAATATATGTCACTGTAGAACCTTTATCAATTTCAGACACACTCAGCCTTTATCACGCATAAAACTTACAGAAACATTTACCAAGAACAGTTACTCAAAAAAGATGGAAAAAAGGTAAAGTGTTTTGTAACAGTTCAGTTCCCTGTTGTGTCAAGATGGAGAAAAGAACCAAAAACACAGTAATAAATTCTTGTTTTATTCATCTACTTTTATTTCCCTGCAAATGTCTTATGCAAATGTGGACTATTAACATGCTCTTTCTAGACAGCCCAGCTCATATATCTAGGTGTTTTCTCCTCATCTTTCTATTCCATCTCTTCTGAGAAACTAACTGAAAAAATGCCTTTTCAGGTTTTTATTGTTGTTTCTATTCCCTTCAGAGTCAATTATCTTGTCTTCTGGATTATGCAAAACACACTGAGAGTTACAGTTTACCATTTTTCTTTATCAGTTCTGGGAAGTCACTTAGTTTTACAGAGGAGATACATAACCATGGACAAACAAACTCATACAAAGGCAATCACACAATAGTTTGATAATGTCCAGTTGATTACATTGAAGAATCCCGATCTCATATGATTCAATAGTAAAACTGCCTTTGCCTCCACTAAAATGAGATCTGTGTTAATAGGAAGTATTATTCAGGTCACCAAAGAAATCACCAATGCCAAATCCTACTGTAACATGTTTCAGCTGGTGGCATGAAGTCTGGGTGTGGACTGTGGATCATTTCAATCTGTCCTCTGCTTCCTCTTTACTTCAAGCAACAAACAAAGGACTGTCAACTTAACTACCAAATGCTACAGGACTTAGAAGTCTGGGTCTTGTTGCCATGATTCAGTTTCCCCATGAACCAGAAGAAGCTCATATAATGGTATTATTTTCCTTTGTAGTTTTCCACTCCATAGTTTTCCATTTGCACAAGAAAGAAAACCTGCCCAATAGTTTTTTGGTAACGAGGAGTTGGAGTGGGTACTCCTAGAAATGCTGCCTGTACACTGGCATTCATTTATGAAGTCAATATTTTTGAGTCAAATGCTTATGAGTCCAATATGTGATATTTTGTGATGCTTCTGTAGATTCGTCTGAACCACCTTTGGACATTCTATAAGCAACTGGCAGAAGTCTCGCAACGGCTAGCCCTTGTTCTTGTGGGGGATGTCAACCTACCAGACATCTGCTGGAAGTCTAACACAGCAGAGAGGAAACAGTCTAGGAGGTTCTTAGAGTGTAAGATAACTTCCTAACACAGCTGGTAAGTGAGCCCACCAGAGGAGGAGGAGCAAAGTGGAAACTTTGCTGTTTACAAACAGAGAAGGACACATGGGAGATGCGGTGATTGGAGGCCGTCTTGGGCTGAGCGACCACGACA
>NW_010562584.1:0-16247 GCF_000687285.1 Phaethon lepturus
TTGCCGGCTGGGGCTAAACCACGACACTATTACATGAAATAATGGAAGAATAAATTACGTTTGAATCAGATCAAAAGGCTGTCCAGATTAAATATCTCTACGTGACATAACAGTGGGATTGAGTGCACTCGCAGCAAGTTTGCAGATGACACCAAGCTGAGTGGTAAGGTTCACACCTGAGGGGTTGAATGCCATCCAGAGGGACCTGGACAAACTCTAGGAATGGGCCTGTGGGGAACTCCTAGGTTCAACAAGGCCAAGTGCAGGGTCCTGCACATGGGTCAGGTCAACCCCCAGTATCAGTACAGGCTGGACAATGAAGGGCTTGAGAACAGCCCTGCCGAGAAGGACTTGAGGGGGGGCTGGTGGATGAAAAGCTGGACATGAGCCAGCAATGTGCACACGCAGCCCAGAAGGCCAACTCTATCCTGAGCCGATTACAAAGCAGCGTGGCCAGCAGGTCAAGGCAGGTGATTCTGCCCCTCTACTCCACTCTGCAGTACTGCAGTCAGCTCTGGAGCCCTCAGCACAGGAAAGACATGGACCTGTTGGAGACGGTCCAGAGGAGGCCACAGAAATGATCAGCAGGATGGAACACCTCTCCTGTGCAAAAAGGCTAAGAGAGTTGGGGTTGTTCAGCCCAGAGAAGAGAAGGCTCCAGGGAGACCTTATTGCAGCCTGTCAGTACTTAAAGGGGGCTTCTAACAAAGACGGGGACAACCTTTTTAGCAGGGCCTGTAGCGATAGGACAAGGGGTTTTAAACTAAAAGAGGGTAGATTTCAACTAGATCTAAGGAAGAAATTTTTCACTAGATATAAGGAAGAAGAGGGTGGTGAAGCACTGGCACAGGTTGCCCAGAGAGGTGGGAGATGCCCCATCCCTGGAAACATTCAAGGTCAGGTTGGACGAGGCTCTGAGCAACCTGATCTAGTTGAAGATGTCCCTGCTTACTGCAGGGGGATTGGACTAGATCACCTTTTTAAAGGTCTTTTCCAACCCAAAGATTCTATTCTATTAGTATATATAGTTAAAGAGAAGCTCTGACACACCAAACTGGAAAACCTTTGCTGTAAACTTTTTAAATACCAAGAAAAATTGTAAGTAGTAGAGAACACCGAAGTAACCTCAGGGAATGGAATTATCCCTAGAAATAAGGTAAAGTTATAATTTCTCTTTTTTAACAGTTTTTTCCTCAAGCATGAAGATACAAATAACTTAATTACTAGCCTTTCCCTTGAGGTTTAAAAGATAATTAAAAAAAAATCTTAAATTCTTTTAAAAATATAAATCCATAAAATACTATGGAAAAAATGGTATTTTACTTCCAAAAGAAAAAGATTAAGTGGCATAATAAAGCATACAAGGGAAACTGCAACTATTTACAATCTGATGGAAATTCAACATAAAATAAGTAAAACGGACTCCAGTATGAATCTACAAGCTGTGGTCCCCAATATTACCACCTAAGAAATTGCAAAGAAGGAGTAACTTCAGAATATTTTATTGCACAAAACTACAGACTGCTATGCAGAAAACGTAAATTTTAGTTAGTAAAGAGGGTTTTTTCCCATTTTTGTCACTTGGAACTGCAAAATCATTGAGGTTGGAAGAGACCTTTGGAGGTCATCTAGTCCAATCTGCTTCATAAAGCAGCATCAACAATGAATTCAGGCGAATTAGAAAGCTCTAAATTATAAAACTAAAGGTGCACAGCTCCAAAGAGCTGACTCAACCTCAACACTAAGAGTTTACAGCAGCACCTTTCTGATGACTACTACAACTGCATGCCCTGCTTCTGATAATAATGGGCTACTAAAAATATTTTTCCAGTGAGCACTCAGCTGCCATACGTACTTCCTCACTTACACATCAGCTGAAGTCACGAGAAATGTGAACCTGCAATAAAAAGGTTTTAGCCACTTTTTCTTGTTTCACTGGCAGTGCGATAGCATCGCAAATCATCATTTCTACTCTTCTTTTCCCACTCTGCTTACTTAGGAGAAAACACAGCAAACTCCTTGTTTCAATGAGCAAAACAACCTCTGTAATATGAAGTGTTCAATAAAATGTTCCCTGTCATATACTTCAAAATAGAATGTTTCATGGAACAAAGATCAAAAAGAAGAGAGGTCACCTACCCTTGTTATGCTGACTTTTCTATGTTTTTCAATACAAAAACTACAGTGACATTTTTCTCTGCTAATCCAAGAGCTACTTCTGGCTCCTTTAAAATCAGAAAACTATAGAAATTTCCAGGGCACCAACAGCTGAAGGAGACTCTGAAAAAAAATGCCTCCTTAAAATTAGGAATTAATTTGAATGTTTTTTTTTTTTTAAACAGACAAAAAAGTCTTACTTTTCTACATAAAGTAAAATTTGACTATGTATTAAAATGTTTCAAAAAAATCCAAACAAAAAAAGTTACTTGAAAGCACCTTTTCCTGCAAACTGACATACTTTCATGCTGAGAAACACTTGAAACACAAATTTGTAAGTCCATATTCTGATATAACCACAAGAGGAAAGAAAAAAGGTTTCAAAAACGTCCAGTAACAGTGTCATTTCGAAGGCTCTATACATTAAAAAAAAATTTCAAAAAATGATTCACCTTTTCTTCAAAGGGGTAAAATATACTTTGCTGACATTTGCTTTCCATTGATATTTTAGTTGCATTTTTCTATCTTACAAGAAAATGCATATGAAAAGTAGTCCCTTCCACAGTATAACTCTCTCCGTGGAAGTTACTGAAGAAGAATACTAAGAAATTACAAATCAGAAAAATTTAACAACCTACTGGTACAAAGGGCAACTTCTACAGTTGTTTCTTCTGGTACAAAGAATTAGCACACAAAATATGAGTACTCAAACCAAGAATTCATTCACAGAATTCTAACAAGACTTTCATGGTCAGAAAGATACCGAGAAGCATATTTTACACACTATAAAAATTTTGCATACAATTTAAAACAAATTCTCAATATAAATTCTAATTAATACTACTATAATTCATTGTAATCCTTTTTAATTGTTATTTTCAACTAGCAAGCTTCTATATACTTTCATCATATCCTACCATTTTAGAAACATTCTAAGGATATATTACATAAATTTTCATCTGTATGAAGTATACAGACATCTGTATACATACATCTTTGTATTGTAAATTCTAAGAGTTACCAAAAAATCACTTATTTATAAACTTCTACACATTAAATTCTTAGATATTTTACATAGAGTAAACAAATCTGTTATGATTACTTATAGTCAAAATCCTGCTTTATTCATATTTAGTCTTCCTCAGCATCAATATGCCATTCAGATAGGGAAATTAATGTTAGGGGAGGAAGTGACTTGTTCAGTGGCATCCATGGCCAGCAGGAGTTAAAGAAATTATCAAATACATGTGTCCCAGATTCAGTAGTTTCTGTATCCCCTAATACCAAGGTTTGTAAAGCCAGCACAGCAATGCATTTCCATATACCTGAAGATGCAAACTTCAAAATGTTAATACTAGTGCTAATGTTTATAATTCTAACACAAAGGCTTATTTCCTCAATACAGACAAAAAAATTGTGTAGAGAAAGAGAAAGCTGTCTCATAATGCTACATTCACATACAATTCTTTACATGTCTAAAGAAAGAATAAAATACAGATTATTCTAATTCAAAGCTTCATGTATTTTCAAACTGACACAGAGCCGGTTGATCATCTAATTCCTGAGGACCTGAATGCAAACTTCAGAATCAAATAATAGCATCTGTCTTGGATTCAAAGAAATGGAATAGTTATTAGTCTTCGTAAAAGTATTTGTCATTACCATGAGGTTCAGTATCAATGTTTTTCTTAAACTCTTGTCCTATTGTTTATCTGTACTCATATATCATGATAGCATGATATCAACATGGCAAGTGACATTCAACATTCATTTTTGATTGAAACATGTTGGGAAAAGAAGGGGGTAACTATCAAGCCACACTAGTGAAAGATTTTTATGCAGTCCTATTCAAAAGATGGAAATTAAGCTTTGTCTTGCCCTTTGCGAAGCCTCTCTTGCTACATAATGATTTTTTGTTTTCAGAAACTCCCTCTTGTATTTCTGAATACAGGAAAAAAATAGTCACATTATTACTCAAAAATTGATTTCTTAACAGAAAAAAAATATGCTTCCTAAATTAAAGGTAAACAATGAAGCTTCACTCATCAACAGTGGATGAGATACACCCAGTATTTTAGTGAAACCCATGAAGGAGGTTTTTCCTTCAGATTTTTTTCCTGAGGCATCTCAAAGTGCATTCTAGCAGCTTTTTACATATTGTTTATTTACCTCTCAAATAAAGAATCAGACATTTGCCAATCTTTTAAACTGATCATATGAAGTTTTTTGTTCTTAGGCCATCTTTGAACAAACAGGTCTGATTTTCAGTAGCTTTGAAAGTTTAGAAATTCTTGTTTTGCACTTTAGTTTTCAAAGGGGATTTCATCCTTATTCTCTCATCTAGGTTACACCCCCAGAAAAGGAAACTTGCCAAACTGTTGGTAAGACTGCCACAAATTTGTTTTTCCTTTTGTAACAACAAAAAGCCCTTGCTTCTGGGTAAACCAAGGTATTTAATACAATTATGTGACCACAGTATAAAATATACACAAGCTATGCAGTACTTTGAACGTTACCAAAACGTTGTTAGCATTCTTAAATTTAAGTATACAATTGCACATACAATTATGCACAATCTGTGCATGCAAAGCACGTTAAGAAATGCTGAACAATCAGCAGACAAATTTTAGCTTAGACTGTATGCCCTTAGTTTACTTAATGGCTGTTTATCAGTGCAGGATATTAACTGTAGATGCCTAAATTTCATAGTGTGACCATTTGATAAGAGCCTATTAAGAAGCACAGGAAAAATGAGCAAAGGGAGAGAACGGAAAACAAGCAGTAATACAACAAACAGCAACTTTAGCTTTGCCTTAACCTTGGCCTTCCCTCTAAGCCCTAACAGCAAGCTGGGGTCTAAATAATGCATCATTTTTCCTGTACAACATCTCTAACATGCACATGTCCTCACTGTGAGGACAGATAAATCAAGCATGTCCTCATCAGTTCGCTTCAAGAAGTATATGGTCTGCCTTCCTTGAAAAATTATACATTGCCCCACTTAAAACAGTCTTTGCAGCAGATGGGTGTATTATTTCATTTTATCATTCCTTTCTTTCATCTCTGCACAGACCTACCCTTCACCATTCCCCGAGGACAGATAACTCAGCAGGCCTCTCCCCTACGTAACAATTTTTTATTTCTAATCTGTAAGATTTGAGGTCTTCATATTGAAGGGACTGGTGCTTTTTATTAACCATTTTTGCTAACCACAGGTTTCCACAAGGAACCTTTGTGCTTTTGCCCACAAGCTAAGATGGATTTCTCATAGGGTTTTCTTCAAAGATACTGCTCATAAACTGCTGGTTTTAATGATGAGATATCATTCCACATGGTTTAAGATACAGTGTAATAACCAGCTGCCCAGTACACCTTGACTGTAAAGTACTGAAGGCAACAACTTCTTTCCTGTACACAACGTAGCATATAATAAGGCTCTACCATAACACAGGCTGCTTACTAGCTATTAGGCATTAATGCAACAAACGTACACACCTAAGCATAGGGATGTAAAAGCACTGTTGGAAATAGTTTTTCCAGCTCTCTTCTACCTCCTCTTTTGTAGGTATATTTAACTATCAGATACAACTTCTCTTTTTGCTTTACAGTGCCCTCTTTAAATACACTAGGTGATCTGATACAAAGCATCATGGTGACTACTTCAATATGCCACCTTAACAGGTATATGCCAAAGATACAGTTAATGCCTTTTACAAGCATACTACTACCAAGATTTATGATTCCATTCCTCCCCCCCGCCCCAAGACAAAGAAGAGGCTACAGACACAACACAAAGCATGAAAAGAAAAATATGCATTCATTAAAGCCATATATAAGTTCTGTCAACTCCTGAACTAATTTTAGCTGTGTCTAATAAGGGAATGCTGCTAATTAAACTTGAATATTAGTTTAATTATTGATCATGCCAAGCTGCATAGTCTGAGAATCACAGAAACACCAGAACCTCTGGAAGGGCAAGTCCTGTCTGACCAACCCAGTGGCCTTCTAGGACAGAGTGACCACATCAGTGGACAATGGAAAAGATAGTGATGTCATCTACGTGGACTCCTGAAAAGCCTTTGACACAGTCCCCACAAGATCCTTCTCGATAAGTTGGAGAGACATGGATTTGATGGGTGGACAGTTCGGTGGATGAGGAATTGGTTGGAGGGTCGCAGTCAACAGCTCAATGTCTACATGGAGATCAGTGACAAGTGGTGTCCCTCAGGGGTCCGTATTAGTATCAGTACTCTTCAATATCTTCATCAATGACATAGACAGTCAGATCAAGTGCACCCTCAGCAAGTTTGCAGATGACACCAAGCTGAGTGGTATCGTTGACGCCCCTAAAGGATGGGATGCCATCCAGAGGGACCTGGACAAGCTCAAGGAATGGGCCTGTGTGAAACTCTTGAGGTTCAACAAGGGTCCTGCACATAGGTCAGGGCAACTCCCAGTATCAGTACAGGCTGGGGGATGAAGGGCTTGAGAACAGCCCTGCCAAGAAGGACTTGGGGGGGCTGGTGGATGAAAAGCTGGATGTGAGCCAGCAATGTGCACACGCAGCCCAGAAGGCCAACTGTATCCTGAGCCGATTACAAAGCAGCGTGGCCAGCAGGTCAAGGCAGGTGATTCTGCCCCTCTACTCCATTCTGGTGAGACCCTACCTGCAGTACTGCAGCCAGCTTTGGAGCCCTCAGCACAGGAAAGACATAGACCTGTTGGAGACGGTCCAGAGGAGGGCCACAGAAATGATCAGCAGGATGGAACACCTCTCCTGTGCAGAAAGGCTAAGAGAGGTGGGGTTGTTCAGCCCACAGAAGAGAAGGCTCCAGGGAGACCTTACTGCAGCTTTTCAGGACTTAAAGAGCTCTTATAAGAAAAATGGGTACAACCTTTTTAGCAGGGCCTGTAGTGATAAGACAAGGGGTAAAGGTTTTAAAATAAATGAGGGTAGGTTTAGACTAGATCTAAGGAAGAAATTTTTCACTAGATATAAGGAAGAAGAGGGTGGTGAAGCACTGGCACAGGTTGCCCAGAGAGGTGGGAGATGCCCCATCCCTGGAAACCAAGGTCAGGTTGGACGGGGCTCTGAGCAACCTGATCTAGTTGAAGATGTCCCTGCTCATTGCAGGGACTTGGACTAGCTGACATTTAAAGGTCCCTTCCAACCCAAACTATTCTATGATTCTATGAAGCTATCCCATCTGACTTTTCACTTACAGCCTGCCTATCTTCAACACAAGTTTTTGTTTACCCAAGTCCAAAAACAAAGGATGAATTTTCCACCACCTTTCTGGGTACCTGTTCCAGCACTGCACTACGCTCCTAGCAAAGAAGTTTTTCCTAATGTCCAGTGTGAATCTCTTCCAAGCCATAATTTGCTGTTATTGCTCTTTGTTTCACCCTCTGTCACGAGGTAGCAGAATTTATCTCCATTACCTTTGTAACTCCCCTTAAAGAACTTAGTTCAGATCAAGAACGAATTCAGCACCAGAATACAGCTCAGAACCTACTCAGTTCTGAGACAGTTGCCAAATAAAAGAAATCAAATGGAAGGAACAAAGAGGAGGTTTATATTGGATGATCATTTAACCTAGATTAAGAACTGAAAGTCCACACACTGGCATTTGTTTGTACGTTTGAAAATGTGGCATTCTGTGGGTCAAGTTCAGATGGCATGAAAACAAAAAGCATGACCATAAATACAGACTGAAGATTGACTAGAGATATGTCTCTAGATGTAGAGCACAAACATTTATCTTCCAAATTGTTTGGTTTTACCGTATTTTCTGTCTACTAATGTGTTACCTGGTTACCTGAACTCTTTCTGCTACCATGACATACCAAGCTTCTTCCCCCACCCCCCTAAATTTTTTGTGTAGGACAGCCAACTCTTTAGGAAAAAACACAGTGAAAACTATGTGGTTTTGGAACTGGACAGACTCTTACTCATACTCTACATATTTTGCTGCATCCCTTCTTTTCAGAGGTAGGTATAATAAATGAACCAGAACAACTGCATAAGTTCAAACATATTGCAAGTACCTGAAAGGTTGCATTTTATAATTTTAATGTATAATTTTACCACTTTCCTAGATGTAGTTGATTTTGGGTGGCAATATGAAATTCTCAGACAGGTAAGATCAGCACTTAGAACATTAGCACACCTAGAGTCATGTCATGTAAATAGACAGCAAACCTGTAATGCAACCCTTTAAAGCTGATGCAGAAGGGGACCAAAGTCCAGAGGAAAATGTGAAAGTTATTACAGTTAAACTGAAAACAGTGTTGGTAACTCATACAGGCCTCCTTACCAGTGGGCTTTCCTTCACCCTATCCCTTGAATCAAAACCACAGTTTTAAAAGTTTAAAGCACGCAAACAACCCTTTGTGGCCCAAGGATCTATGGAGCTTTCAGGACTGTTTCAGTCTGAATACAGACCCTAGCCTAGCATCCATACATTACATAAGGACTTACGTTACATAATTTATGATGCTGCAAAGAGGAAGTGTATGGTATACTTTACCATATGGTCCATGCACATTAGTAATTTCTACTTTTATGTAAAAGGGTTTCTGAGGTGGTAGAAAAAAGATAAGGCAATATGAAAGTTGCTGGTTTTAAGTATAATCATCTTTTAGGCAAATTGCCTCCTAGCCAGAATGTTGCTCTGAGTCCCAGCTGTGTCTTGTCTGCACTTTTGCAACTGACAAGATGCTAACACTTGAAAAAAAAAAAAAATTTCTCAAGGTTGACTTTGTTTTATTAATAACTTAGAGATGAAATAGAACATGCTTTCAGACTGCACAGGACATGTTCAGATAAGGTTCTTTTAAAGTGTACAAGAGAAAGGTTTAGAGCTGGCAACTGTGGTCATGGTTTGCAGCTTCTCTTCATATACCTTGTGCTTAAAATTACATTGGAAAGACCTTTTTATGCCAACCACTAATAAAAGCCTTTAAACATCTCTTTTGTTCTCTTAAGAAACAGCCAAGATGCAAAACAGATGAAGTACATTCACATTTCTTTTTTTAAGAATAAAATTGTGTATTTGATAAATTTAGATCCAAACAACCAGCTATGTTCTAGCTTTAATGTCATAACACTGTTTCTGAGCTGATTCTGACTGCAGAAGAGGCACACACAACGGGCTATGTCTACGTAAGACAGTCACAATACCCATATGCATGTTGCATGGTGGGATAAGTGAAAGCTTACCTCTTGATCAAGTTTTTCTCAACTGAAGAAAATGGAATTACAAGGAACAAGCAAAAGGAAGCCACAAATACATGAGGACAACAAAGTAAAAGACGGCAATATACACTGAAATTTATGTCTAACTTCATGTCTATGCATTTATCACTGTAATATGTCCACAATATTACCTCTACATTATAGTGTGATATACTACACTACCCTTCTAACCTCCACACATTGTTCCATCAGACAAAAATAGAAGAGGATTTAGAAAGCAAAAATCTGCATCATGAAATAGCTGGCCTGAAGTGCATATTTCAATGTTTCATAATATAAAAGTTCAAAGACCGATATGTACAAGCTATTTTCATCTTATACACAGTTTTTGAGTGACAAAAAATCTGTCATAGTCTTAGACTGTTAGAAATATTTAAAATTAAAAAGTCTCCAAAAGGAAGAGATCATTTAGCAGTACTAAAAGTCTTGTATGAGGAAAAAGAAAGTTGAAAGCCTGTAAAAGAAATCTGGTTCGGTCTGCCAAATCCTGAACATTCAGAGGGATGCCACAAGCCAGGAGAATGTAAGCAGAGGTTATGTCTGGGCAGAGCACCAAGAAGTTCATGCTGGGCATCCAAGCTTACCCCGTGAGTGCCCCACTAGCTAAGCACAGAAAGGCATTCTATCAAAAGTCTCCTCTCACAAAGCAGTAAAGCACAATGAACGTAAGATATATGGAAAGAAAATCACTGTCAAAGATGGAGTAAAAGATATCTCAAAAAAACGGGGATTTTTTTAATTTATTCTCATATAACCCGCATTCTTCTGGAGTTAGAGACATGATAATAAAATTCAGGTAGTCTTTCTAGCAGAACCTGTATGAGCAACTCTGTGTAAGAGACACTAAAGACTGACATTGAAAATTTATTTCAAATCTATCCCACAACTGACAATTTGACATTATGCAAAAAATCATACAGTAGCTCCAGAAGACAATCTGAAAGATAAGTCCTCCTCCAAGCAGCAAGAGCCAAATACAAGTCAATTGCTAGCACTGACTAAAGACACATATACAGCCACACCATTGTATAGGGAGGACTAATAAAATATTTCTAGAGAATAGATCACCTACATTTTGAATAAACACTTGAGAGAGAGATTTTGTTTATATACTTAATTGCATCCATACAACTGCAGTAGTGTTACATCATGCCAACATAAATCTGTCTGATGTCAGCCAGAGGGCAAAGTGAAAAAGTTAGTGATGGCCTGTAGCATTGTACAGAAGTAATTTAAAAAAAAAAAAAAAAAATCTAGAAACAATGCATGTGTTTATCACAGGTTGCTACAGATAAACAACTTTTGGTCCCACAGTACTTAATTTGTGTTTATCAGTTGTAATTTTTAATTCCACACAGCCATACCTTAAAAATTCCACAGATGTCCTTAAAATAATTGCTAGCATAGAGTCACTAAAAAAAGCAAATATACATTTGGCAAAAGTTTTTAATTTAAATAGTTTCATATACAAAATACAGTAAAAAAATAAGAAACCAAAAGTAACAATATGCAGACTTCAAGAAGCGTGCTTGTTTCCTTGCAGGTTAACCACAGCATAACACACATGGCAACCATACAGTCAGACTTCTCCAAACACAGTGGGGGCAGGGAACTAGATAAGAAGAGCAAGTACTTTTGGATGTTTGTGAGGGATTTCCAGAAATCATGGGAAAACACCTGTGGACAGAGTCTGCACAAATCAATACAGGGATTTGACACATACAGGGCATTTCACACATAATCCACAGTACAGATCACCTGCGTACAAGCAGTAAACCCACCGCACTTCAGGATGCACTGGGCTTACTGTGAGTTCTCAGGTCATCCATGTGGTTTATGCCCAGTAAGTCTTCTGTCGGACACAGAGTCAGACCTTGGGTATTTCAAATTCACTGAGCACATGTCATACTATGTCCACATATGCACTCTGTCTGGGAAATGTTGCAACTTCATTAATAAATGCCACCCTTTCTCTGGCAATAGAGCTTCATCTCACTGGCAACAAGGGAAGCATCTCATATGCTTATTCATCTTCTGCTTTTTTAAAATTATTACGGACACCATATATTTCCTGAGGGAACCATCAGTAGGACTAACACAAGGTCAACACAAGACTCCTTTTATAATTCCTTTAAAAATTAAACTGTCAACTGTTTTGATTACAAGTCTACCCTCTATCCAAAGCTCCATCTTATTTCTTATTCTGTGAGAATTCATTTGATAGCCTTTAATCTCTGGCAAGGAACTTCTCAAATGCTTTAGATAAGTTTGTGGCATTAGACCAATTTTCCTCATCTGGATCAGTGACAGCATAGATAACAAAGTTAGCGTTTCTTAAAAAAAAAGTTTCTTTAAACAAATTCAGACTGACTAATCAAAGTTATGCTTTTCCTAGTGTTTTCTCACACATGCTCCAAACATAATTTCAACTAATCTACAAAATACTGTTACATACACTGACTTACAGTTTCCAGGGTAGAGAATAATAAAAGTAAAGTCAATAAAAGATTAAACAGTAAACATCAAAAGTCTCACTTGAGTTTATGAGTGAGATCATCAGAAAAGTACTTTCACTTTGGAATATGTTTATATGCATAATGACAAGGCACCTTGTGTTCCTCAAATAAAATTTAACAACTTGGTGTTTTCACAACACAGGCAGAAGGAAGAATTCAGTGCAGAGAAAGACTTACTTCAGGGAAAGAAGTTTAACGTTTTGTTACCAGTGTACACCAGTTACAGACTCCATGAGAACATAACTTCAACAAATAAACAGCACATCTGTACTAACTTTTCCAGAACATATGAAGACTGTGGCTACAGCCAAAAATGCAGTGAATATATGAAATGCCTGCATCAGTGTGCTTGATTGAAGGTGTATGAGTTTTGATCAGCCTGGTAAAAACCTGCCACAGTTTCTCTGTTTATCCGGAGGCTACAAATCTTTCCTTCTAGGATACTATTTACTCTGACTCCCTATCCCAGTCCAAAGGAAACTATTTCATTACCACCAGGCCCTTGTTTATTTTAGGAGAGTTCATAGATGGGGGAAGGGAGAAAAAAAAAGATACATCATCCATAAGAAAACCCCCGTACATTTCCCATGGCTGACTGAAACCCTTGCAGAAATGGTTAAGCATATTTTCATGTTAACCTTTAGAAAAGCACCTTGTCTCACTCAGACCACAGGTTTAGAGATTCTGGCCTCAAAAAACCAAACTAAGCTCATTTTGTTTTCCTAATTTATTTATTTAACTTTGATTTCCTGTACCAAGGACAACAAGAAGCACAAGTGGATGCATATCTGTTCCTGAATATGTTTGGTTCGATTCTCAGGCACAAATTATGTACAAGAATATTTTTAAAGGCTCTTGGCTAGATTTTTGACAATTTTCATAATTTAACACTGAATAACTCACATAAAGATTAACCTGGGCACAGTATTCCAGATGCAGTATGCCACTTGAACCACTTTTTTCTTACTTTTCTTTTTGCCTTTTCCCCGTCTTGAAATGGCCTACTTTCCCATTATTACTTTTTTTTTCCCCTACTGTGAAATTTCAGAATTATCCAAACCAGTGAAATATCTACAATACTGTTTTTATAAACCAGTCGGAACTACGCATGGCCTATGCAAATCAGATTTGGTTTCTTGTATATGTTGCCTGTGTTTCCTATTCCTTGCAACTTCTTTGCCTTCAAACGCTGAAGGCCTAGCCAGCATCTGATCTTCACTGCTGACCTAAGGGCTATTTTTTAAAATCCCAATTCTCAAGTCAAATAACATTGCATCATATACTTACTTGAGAATTCAAAGCTTTCAGAACTTGGCAATACCACTACGGTAGCCCAACACATCATATGGGAGGTATAACGGTCACAAAGAATTAGGAAGAACAGAAAATATAAATAATAACTAGTTTCCCCTTTGTATTAAAATAGTATGAATTTGCATTAAAATTTGTATAAAAATTCCTTCCTTCATCTTTTGCTAGTAGAAAGTCAAAGTCTTTGGTAACATGATCATTCCAGACAATTAAAAATATGCCACTTTCCTACTTAGTGTCCTTTGCTTTACACTTTTGCCCTGCAGAAGTGGCCTATTGTGTGCAGCTAACCCAGAAAGGGCAATAATTCAAACTATTTATCTTCAGAAAACAAAGACTGTATTTTACAATATCCTCCCACTGTTCTTGTGGGGGAGTCAGCCTAGAAGTCAAACACTGACACACATTTTGCAGTTGATCCTCATTTCTTGTCAACAACACCATCATTTAAATTCTAAAATTCCATTTCAACTGGAGAAAAAATAACCCCACATGAACAAGTCTCCAGCTTTTCATGTCACTGGTTCCAAGACAGACAAACAAAACATACAAACTCAAAGGAAGCAAATTTCGTTGTCTTCAGAGCAGTTCTTAACAGATTTAAAGGTGTTTGAATTTATGCCTGAAACTGGTATGTACCATTTCATATTCAGATTTGTCAATAACATTTCCATACAACTATCTCAGGATGAAATTCCTGAAAAAATGCCTCTCATGGACAATGGAGAAAAAGACACACTTTGTTCATTCCATTTTTCACATCGTATAAATTAGACTGATGTAATTATACTCTCTACCAAAATTAGAAAACCTAACCTTTGCAATTCAGATGCCGTTTAAAGTCCACTAGTGTAAATATATGCAAATACATGTTTATATCTAAATATAAGTGTTTAAATTAAAATAAAACTGTTATTCCTATGTATATTACATGCATGCACAGGTATATTATATATGACATATATCAAACCACCATCTAAAGACATAGAGGTATGGTGATTTTATACATATATACACACATGCATACATAAATACACACACACCCCTCCTCTACATTAACATCCTAATACTCAGGCCAATACATGCTCCACGCTGCGTACTCCAAGAAGCTTAGTTCAATTTAATATAAATTTTGAGCAGCACTAAATTAAGTTGGTGTATAAATCTGTGCAGAATAAGGGTGACAAACATCTTGATTCAGGTATACCCACACTACCATGAAAAAGGCTCTCCATAAACACATCATCTGACACTGAAGAGAATTTGGCACAACCCTAAAAATAAGGTTGTGTACAAGAGGACTGCCTAAATATTTAACAGCACAGCACAGAGACAAAGTTGATTTTAGCAGGCTAACATGACAGCCACAGAGAAAAACAAAGTCACATTTTCTCATCCTTATATACTGCTAAACCAACCCAGACCAAACAGAGACTTTGGGGCAAAATTGTTACTTGATAGGCCACTACTTTACAGACCAAAGAAACTTGAAAATAGTGTGAGATTTCAATAAAATATTCTTTACAGTATAGTCTCCTGCTTGATTGTGATAGGCAAATACATCTTTCTCATAAAATGAAGAGTAAGCAGTGTTTTGAAACATTTCAGGAAAAAAGAAAAATGATGAATCTACAACACACAGTTACCTCAACAGTTCTAGATACCAAGTAATTATTTTTAAAAGTTTTAAATACTCTGCCAGTATGCTGAGTAACTTTGTATATGCAAAACATCCCACCCTATTCAGTGAAATGATGTGTGTTAGTAGAGTCATGTATACAGACATACTTGCAGGTTTTAAGCTCAAAACAGAGATTCTGAGGACTAAATAACATACAAATTAATCTGCAGAGTGGAGGAGGTAGAGGCCACAACCTGACAAGAAAAAAAAAAAAAAAAAGGCAAAAACAAAGCCTATCTTTCTTCCAGCTTTCTTTGAGCTGCTTCCTTCTCAACAGCCTTGGAAAAGCAGAGATTTGGGCTCTGAGAAACTATGACTAGAAGAAAGTTTCTCATTCAAGTTTGCTCTGTAGTGAAGCAGCGAAATGATGCTCTTGTGTAGTCAGGAAACTGCAGCAAATTAAAGTGTTCAAAATTTTTATGTCAATACTTACACAAAAAAGCCTGACTCTTTGAGCACAAGCCAACGCACTTATTTTTCTCCAGACAATGGTACATTTTTAAGAAGTTTGGATTAGACTCAAGTTTATAGTAAAGCCATGAAATTAATAAACTACTCAAGCACAAAAAATGTAAACAGTGCATGCAACAATCTTAACGTTTCCATTATTGCTAGCACAACAACTTATGAATGGTGAAATATTAAACGTATTTAAGTTGTTTCTGATGTACATGTGACCAAGTAACAAGTTTCGGCCTAGCTTTGAAAGCAAATACGGTAATGTTAAACAAAAAGGTAAGCCTTTCTTCAGAATTGAATTTAATAAAGCAAGTAAACATTTCTTAAACTACGAAAAATACAAAATTGAGAAATGAAAATGCATGTTTCATACTTTTTGGAAAACACTTCATTAGCTGCTTTTAAAAAAAAAGGGAAATTCTGCTATTTAGTGAAGTTCAGATTGATGGGATCTATAAACAGACATAAGGCAAAGCTATCAACTTTAAAAAAAAAAAAATTCCCTGCCTGAAATTATTTTACCTCAGTAAAAACAAGATGGGGAAAAAGCCGAACTTTTTCCATTATAACCCTTCTGAATAGTCGGGTTTTTTTTGTCCTTTGCAATCACTATGATACTTTTATGTGGGTCTTTCACACAACAAACGCTGATTAAATAAAACTTCATTTCAGTATACAACATGATTGTTAAAACACAGAAATGGGCACAGGCGAAGGACAGCGGAGGTTCAGACCCAAGCGAGGTGGATTTTAGCGTGTTGCGCAAATTTCACCAGACTCGCGGTCAACTGTGCTTCGCGATGCTACGGCTCCCGGGGAGCAGCGGCGAGTGCCACCCCCGCAGGCGGTGCCACCTTTGTTCCCG
>NW_010562585.1:0-1034 GCF_000687285.1 Phaethon lepturus
GGCAGAGGAGAGGAGGAAAGGGAGAAGAGCGTTGCCATCGCTGGCCGGGATGTTGGGGAGTGCAGGAGTTTCGGCACTCACGTTGGGCTGGGGAGTGCCTCGGCCGAGAGGTCGGGGTGAAGAGATGCCCCCATGGGGCGCCTTGGCCGTGCCGTCGGTTAGAGAGGAGGCTGCAGAAGCTCCCAGGGCAGCGTGTGTGTGAAGCGGCGTGGTGTGAAGCCGCTATGCTAATCCAAAGGATCTGGGTTTACATTAAGCAGCGGTTACGTTGCACGCTTTATCCCTGCTATTATCTGAGTGAGTGGAGCTACTTGCACGCAACCTGCAGGGAATGAAGTTGTCATTATGGTTTAAGGGCATGCTTTCTAGGTAAGTACAGAAATGTGGATAGTTGGGGGAAAGAGACAGGTTTTCTGGCGCTCGTACCCTTCTTTGGGACCTCTCCATGTGCATCTTGAAGGATCTTTGGGGATAAACAGTGACTTTCAAGTTTGTTAGACAAGGAGGTGTTGGATGGCCAGGGGAGAGAGAAGCCCCAGGTACTTCAAATGTGAGTTTAGAAGCAGACCTCCTCCCAGCAGCACAGGAATACTAAACCCATGAAATGCTTCATGAAATTGAAAAAAATTGTATAGGCAAAACCCTGCCACCACTTCCTCCGCCTAGCTTCATGCTTGACTGCCGCCCTTTTGCAGCACCCGCCTCTCTACAAAGACTCCTCCAAAATCGTTAGTTCCTGCCTGAAGTGTGAACTCAGCTCCTACATGGAAAATACAACGGAGCACCCTGTTTCCACAGACATCTGTCTAAAGAGGCCTTTTCCAGGCTCTTTATCAGTACCCGTTTTGGCAGTTTACCTCTGGATTATTGCAGAGGGACGTAATGCAGGTGTGAGATGAGGGCAAAAGAGGTCTGTCTTCCGCAGAGCGTGCAGATCTAGTCAGCCATCACTGGGCAGTTGCAGGAGCATCAACATGACCTGTTAGAGCAACGCTGTACGGGCCTTGGGACGGTTTGCTGATAACAGGGATTCG
>NW_010562585.1:1065-9788 GCF_000687285.1 Phaethon lepturus
GGCATTCCTAACCCGCTGAACGAATACCAGCCATGGTCTTTACTTTGGCACTAAACGGGTGAAAGCATTAATGCGGGAGAATCCAACTGAAAAACCAAGGGCGGTGTCAGGTTGGCAGCACACCTTGGGATCTTTCAGGACAGAGCAGGCACACAGAGTGCATGAATTAGTCGTGTTCTTTGGAAATACAACACAGGCACGCAGGCGTCCTACTCTGGGATCTTCATTCCACCTGGGAGGATGAGTCAAGTGACTCTCCAAACTCAGTACAGCGTTTACCTCCCTGGTATTAACAGATGATGCCTGCCACTGTCACCTTCTTTTTGGTCTTTGAGATAAGGGGATTTTCCTATAGTGGCTGTTCATCCCTTGCCCTAGGGCCCAGGCGTACACAGTGCCTTCTTTACGTGCGGTGTCTGCTTCAAATGCAAGGCCTGTAGCTTCATGTTTCTGGTGGCAGAAGAAAGAGTTGCTGCTTCAGTATTTTCTCTGTAATAGAGTTAATCAAGCACCCGTAAACTTTACAGCAGGAAGCACTGAAGAAGTTTGCCTCCTAGTAACTGAAAATTAAAGGCATTGCAGGGATTAAAATACCTTCTTTTTCAAACCCTGATAGACTTAGGGTGGTGCAGAAGGCCTTCGGTTGGTGAAGTGTTTTGCCAAGCAAACAGAAAGAGCCAGCTTCATCGTAAAACCACAGCCATTGGTGGTGGAGTCTCACTGGCAGGTGTAGTAACTGAAATAACTTCAGGCTGACTTCTCTGCAGATGCCAGAAAACAAATGAGCAGTGTCCCTGCTACTTTGCTAAACCAATGTTGAAGCTGAGGAAAAGGTTTTGGTTGCAGAGATGTCGTCATTGTGACTATTTTTGTTCTCATTTCGTTTGTCATGCATTGAATGTTTCCTTTGTTAAATAGTCTCACTGTTGGTACATCCAGTAAAGACTTCTTTAATATTATTTAGTCGTTATGCGAAATAAATGACTTTCACTGGAAATATTGTATAAGCAGTTTAACAATTTTAAAATGGAAAAAATAAAACATTCGGTCTTCTCCTGTGGAGGAGTGGTTCCTTCATTTAGATTATAGGTTTTTAGATTTTGTCTGTGAATGCACTATGATTACAAATGCAGAAAATAATTGAAGTAAGGTCAAAATATATACATTTTGTATTCCATTATGATGATTGTGGTTACTTCTACTGCTGCAGTAGCTGTGGGAAACTGCAGCCAGGGTTGGGGTTTCACTGTGTTGGATTCAATGTAGACCTAGGAAACAGCCCTGAAAGGACTTATTCTCTTTCAGTGCAGAACTTAATGTAAAATGTGACATGCGTCTCCTGAACTCCTAGGCCTTGCAGTTTCGTTCGTCCTGTTGTAGGTAGCTGTTGTGAAAAGTCAAAGCTGTGGGGAGAGCATCAGGCTCTTAAGTCTGGTGAAGTCTATAGGCATGTGAGTGGACAGCAAACTCCAGCTGGATTGTTTGCTCAACAGGAGACCTGAATGAGAAGCACCACAAGAAGGCACGTGAGATGCTGCATGTTCTGTTTTACTTGGTTCATTTCTAGAGATAACTAAGTGTAGCAGCCAAAGGTGAAGGCCAGAGCTGGATCTTACAGGGTGCCATCTCTTAACTTGTATGCCATAGATGTGAATACATCCCTATCACTGATCCGTGCCTGTGGTGTAGTGGAGAAAGATTAGGCAAGAACTGTGCTTTTGCAAATTAGAAATATAATTCCACCTTGGGGCTTAAAAATGGGTTCTCTGAATAGATAACCTGGGTTAGTAGTGTGCTGGGAGGATCGGCTGATGTTATCTTACTAATAAAACCAGGTTGGAATGAAAGAGCAGCGTACTCCACTCAAACGTATATGATGTCTTCATTGCATATGAAGAGACATGCTTAATTAAGTGTGATGTCGTACCTGCAGATGCATCTCCTCCCATAGAAAATGAAACAGTCTGTCTGCTAGGAGTACTGAGTGACTGTAGCATGCAAGGGAAGAAAGTCAGAGGCACGCATTGGTTGTACAACAATTTCGGTTGATGGTTCAGAAAGTAACAGATCAAAGGTACTACTGAGGTACCACTATGGTTCTATGTGCCAACAGAAAAGCCAGAGTGTCCTCATTCCTTTTTATAACGCAGCTGTCTGCAGAGTTATACCAATACAAATTGTGAATAAGCAAGAATAGATTTTAAGTCTTAGGCTGTTAACTGTTTGGAGGTATCTTTTTTTGTTACAAGTTCAAGCTATTATCACAAAATAATTATATACTTTAAAAAATTACCAAGAACTGTGGTTTTGTGGATTGTACTGTCAGCTCATTACTGAGCCATTAAAAAACTGGTTCCAGCAGCAGAACTATTAATGAGCTTGTTTCAAGTGGCGTATGCTTTGCGATTACTTGGCACTGTGCCTCAGTCTAATGAAGGTTTTAAATTTACATACTGCTATTCAACCATATGTTGCACTAGTGTTTACAAAGGTGAATAGATTTTATTGTCCTCATTTTATAAGTCAGGACGTGGTGTAATTTTGGGATCAAGTGACAAGACTGAAGTCACCCAACCCCTGAAGCAGTCTGGATCTGTTGCTCAACTTGCAGGGTGGCATTTCCTCCATGCAACTGAAAGAATGATTGGGTGGACGCTGACAAACCTGGTACAAAATAATTTTCAGTAATACTATTCAGTAGGACTATAGTACTCGGTTTAGTCTATTTATTAAGATTTGTTGCAAAGATCACAGAAAAGCTTTGTATCTGTGGCAGTGCAGTGGCCAATTTAAAAATGTCCCTTTGACAGGAAAATGATCAAAGTAATTGAAGTGATTTCTCAGAGTCTTAAAGAAAAAAAAGATAATCACATAGTAAGAAACAGTATTGTTCCTCCTATCACACTTTCTTTATATTATCAGCAATTATCTGATGTTCCAATCTTGCAAGTCTTATGAATATGAGCAGTCATGAGTAGCATGAACAAAGTTTGCTGAAACAAATGAGCCTGGAAAGGTCAGATTCCTGCCTTGAATAAATAGGTATAGATGATAATATTGCTGTTTAGTCTCTGAGGTGTGGCGTGCTACATAGAAGCATAGCAACTCTTCTGTGACGGTTTGGTTTTTCATCCAGGTTTAAATTAGATTTAAATAAGAATTATAAGATTTTGCTGTTTCCCGGCTGTGTGCTCTACTTATTAGTGCATTTTCATAAGCTTTTTGCTCTGTTTCATGAAGGTGGAAGGTTGACTGAGTTACGAGTTGGGTGTGTGTTCACCTACTTTCATAGTGTCTAACTTCTGAAGAAAATTGTTGGCACAGGAACCTCCCCCAGGAGATTGACATTTAAAATAACAAGTCTTGCCAAGCATGAGGTCACCCCTTAAGTCTATCTCTACCATACCTCCATTTTTGCTATGAAATAAAACATTATCAGATTTACTGATCTCCACAGCAAGAAGTCCTCCCATGTTTTTGAGGTTACAAACCAAGCGAAGATAAAACCCGGGCCTGCTAGGGCACTGAGCACCTCTTTCCTTGCTTTTGTCTCCCAAGGGGTCTCTGCAGAGCTGAGTACATACCTTCCATCAGTTTAATTAGACATTCAACTCCCTGCTCTGCTTCCTTACTCTTCCCAGTGGACTGCTGAGACACCCAAACATTTGGAAAATCAGGCAGGTATCTCCATACTTTGTTATAGCTATTTAATTACCATGTTATAGATAAGCAAGTGCTTTCATGTTCTCTTGGTACCTTCCAGAGGTGGAGAGCATAACAATAAAACACTCTGCGATCTGTCTTAAGGTCTAGTAAATGGTCTGATCATTGCTTGCTGTTAATCAGGAGAGCCAACAGATTTCCACTGGCTCTCAAGGTGTGCATATCACAGTAGTGACATGCCAGAGACACTTTTTTGCTCTTACTATGTTTATTCCTACAAATGAAAAGACAAATATGAGACAAAGAGTTGTAAAACAGGTATGGGAATACTCAGAAAAAGTATCGTCATTTCAATTCTGAACTACAAATCACCTACTTCAAATAAGAAATAAGATAATATTGACACTGCTAAGAAGTGAATACTTAATGACCCTGTGGCTTTCTAACGCTGTGCCTGATCTCTGCCCACTTGCTCCATACCTGTAGCTGGCATATTGAGGGGGTAAAAGGAAAATTCAGAAGTAAAGGAAGCCGCGTGGTTTCACAAACCCTAGACCCAACCCTCTGAACACTGTCAAATACAATCCTGTACACAACTAGAAATTCTGCACAATTGTTTTGTACTCTTCTTCTCTGTGTGGAGTATATTTCCCTTCCTTCTCCCTGTTTTTCTAATCAAACCCTGTTCTTCCTTTAATTACTTTTTCTCTTCAAGAAAAGAATCAAAATAATAACAGTGAAGATGATGATGGTATAATTTGTTACTTGCATTTTGTAGCACTGACTCACTCCTGTAATGCAGTTAATAGTCTGTAGAAGGCACAGAACTCCTTTTTTGGAAAGAAGTGATGGGATTGCTGTCCTTGCTTAGGGGACACCTAGGACGACTCTTTGACATCCCATGGAGCAGAGAGAGGCCGGGTGTCAGAGGTGGTGTGTGCGGTCAGCCTGAACTCCCGTGGTGGGAGCTGTGGCTTTGCAAGGTACTTCCGTGGCTGATTTGGAAAGTCTTCCTGTGCTACCAGGAAGGGAGTGGGAGTTCAAAAAGGTGGCTATAGACTTGGGTTACAAGGCCTTACAGAGTTTTTATCTGCCATGCAGTGCACTTGGTGACTCTGCAGTTCTGCAGTCCTTTTCCACTCATGAGTCATATCCCATCATTGACCCATCATTAACCACTTCCCATCATTAGCTACACTGTTGGCTCTGACCCTGTTTCAGAGTTCACAGACTGAATAATGACAGCCCTCTCAGCTTGCTTGGCTGTGGGTCATTTCTGAACAACATGACATACCTAGAATAAAAAAATTAAAAAAAAAAGAAGAAATTTTTCTGAGTAGAACTGTGGAGCGGGTAGAGTCTCACAAGAATGGATCATCCTTGGAAAAATATAGTGCATCACATTCACTGTGCATTATGGGGAGTTTGGGGAAGATGATGCCATTTGTTAACACATAGACACAAGAGAATGAATCAAACATGTGGAAAGGGAATGTTCTGACTTATTATAAAATGACAATATGATAATTTTGATTATAAACTGCAAACAGACTGTCTAAAACCACCTAAATATTTCTAAGCAAAACCACCCAAATCAGTCCCATCTCTATAGCAATAAAATCACACACCTTGGTCAGTGCTGTTCCTTCCATGCTGATATCTTATGGTGTCTGGAGCAATGCTGTGGAGAGAGAATGAGTTCCCTGTAGATCTTAACAGCTCAGGACCCAAAAGGCAAGTAAGGGCAAGTTAAACGCACTCAATGTTTGGTATTTTTTAAGTCCTGTGAATTTGTAGGTCTGTGTCAGATTCGGAAAAGTTGTGTCTGCACTGCTGCAATAAAAGGCACTGTCTCCAACTGTGGCGTGGTGTTTCCTCAAAGAATTTGGTGTGTGAGCTGGAAAGTTCCTAAGCAGCAGCTGCTTCTCTGATTTAGTCTCACAAAAAAGAAATGAGAGGAGAGGTTGGGTCGGTCTCTTGTGAGCTTTTCTGGGCTCAGCAGCTGAAGTGAGTGAGCCACTCAGTTGGCTCTGCTGAAACCTAGGGATGAGCCTAGCAAGGAACCATCCTCCTCCCTACCCGTTCTTTAAGTTCAGCCTAGGAGAGAAGGAGAAGCTGTGGTGAGGAAAAATAAAAACTTAGTTTTTATTTCCTGATTCTTTGGCCCATCACTGTAAGAGTAGATGGGTTACAGGTCTCTGCCAGCACTTACAGAAGGCATGGGCTTGACCATGCTCAGGAAGAGATTGCCTTTTAGTATCATACTCCAGGCTGCATGACCAGTTTCTGTAGGAACATGCTGAGAAGACAGACCCTAAAGTACTCATGAAACATTTCTAAAATTCATAATGATTTAACTTCTGTGAATGATTGGACTCTAGTCTATCGTTTAATTTAAAAATACACATTTTTTGCTGTTGTTTGTACTTTGAACCCTAAGGAGAGGTTCACAGAGGCTAGAAGCTCCTGTAGAGGTGTGGGTTCCTCTATGCCCAGTTGGGTTGCTCTGTGTTTCACTCCCAGGCCTTCCTGGGCGGCTCATTCTCTCGGGACTCCCTTCTGGAGGAAGCCAGATTGTTGCCCTAAAAAGGAAATCTGGTTATGAACCCAGAGAGATGAAATCACCTGGGCTAAAGCTGGCTTTGCTGTGCAGCATCCTTTCTGTGCAGCACTGCATGTAAAACAATAAAACAAGAGCCTAATGGGTATAAACTTACATGAGGATTAGTACATCTAAACATGATATTCAGCAAAACTGCAAGCACAGATGCCTTTTATTCCTAATCTAACTAAGCTCTGATGCCATAAAGCATTAAACGAACCTAATGTTCGAGCAGATACATACACATTAAGGCAGGTTTGGCTTATATAATCTCAGCTTGATTCTTTTTCTATTGACATGAGTTTAGGTATGGAATAATGTGACTGGCTCATGCCAATACATGAAATGAGATCTGTCCCTCCATATCCACCTTCAAAGATCGCAGCAACAGTTGCTGGAGGGTCATATTTTTTAATCAAGCCAGCAGATGGCATTCGTACACTTTGGGCTTCCCTGCTCTACACCTCCTTTTGCAGCAACACAATGTGTTTTCTCTTTGGTAGGAGTGACTGAGTCTCTCGCATAAGAATATCTCCCAAATCTGTAAAAAGCTTTGTTTTTATAAGAGTAAGAGTATTTCCAGTACATTGCCCAACCTGATAGATTACTGGACTGTGAGGATTAGATACATTATCCCAGAGATTAAAATTTAAATTAGAGCTCACAGAAATAAACTACTACATACAATCTGTCATTTCCAAAACACTTTGGTGAAAACTGGGAGGTTTCCAAGCAGCTGCTGTCTCTTACTCTTTCATATTATCTTTTCAAAGCCATTTCATTATTCTGAGTTCTTTGGGTTGAGCAGAGCATACACACTATCCAGAAACCTAAAGATTTCACAGACTGAATAATTGCTTCATTTATCAAGTATTACCATGGCCAGTTTGCTCAGAGGAAAACAGCACAAAGGTGCATTAGAAGTAGTTTTTCAAGAGGGAATGTGAGACCAGAAAAGACACTACTATGTTCTCAATTTTTCAAGGTTCCCAGAAAACAGTAGGAAATAGCTGAAGTTTGACTGTTCAGCTCATTTCAGCCTGCATAGCAATGAATCTCAACAGGGGGAATTAAGTATTAAAATAATTCTGACATGACAAGGAATGCTGGTACATCCTAGAAAGCAAAATGATTGATGAGCCTCATAGAACTCAACCAAATGGATACTAAAGGCCACACTGAGGATGTGAAATACTCGTAAATGAAATATGAGCATACCTGTATTTCTGCCTTCTGTACATCTTCTGAAGGACGCGGTAGTGGGAGGTTTTATAGTAATATTGGACCCAAATTATTCCTTCACTCCTTTGGGAGTGAAGATTTTATTAACTTCAGTGAGCTCAAGATTAAACTTCATGTGAGCATGGCTCAGAGTGTCAAATGCCAGACTGGAAGAACAGAAAAACTCCCTCAAACTTCCAGAAGATGCCTATTGGAAAGCCCAGTATTATTGTAAAAGCTTTAAGTGGAAAACCTGTGACAGAAGTGAAACAGGATGCTGCAATACTTGTATATATAGCTAGATGGCTGCAGTGACCCACTAAGAATGTCCAGATTTGCTAATTCATTGCAGATTCTACTTTTGGTTTATATTTTGCTTCATATAAAACAATCTTTTCTGTCTTCATTTTCTTGACATTTTTATTATGTACAAACTCCTTCTAGTTTTGCCTAAATAAAGTTACTCAGCTTTAAGATTTGCATCAGATGATTTTGGGCAATGACAATTTTAAGCTGAGACTGTATTTCATTTTTAAGTAAAATGTTCAGTCTTTATTTTCCTCTATATAGCTGCTTCTTCAACTACAGAAATACAGAGAGAGGTTAAAAAAATAAGGGAACTACAGATATTTAGAAAAATACATTTTTTAAAAGAAATTTTCTGGTAGGCAACCTGTTTTTACCATCATTTTATAACATTACAGAATATTTTCTCTTAGGAACTCTCACATTACCTTTAGACAGTAAATTGGCACAAAAGAAAACTTAACAAGAAGATGGGAGAAGTGTTGGCGAGTGTGGGAGGGGGAACATCTTAGTAGCTTATACGGGCATTTCAGAACTTTTTTGGGGGGTTCTGTGCTTGTATTAGTTTAAAAGATTAAAGTTTGCAATCTGCACTGAGAGAAGAGTTCTTGCTAAAGCCTGTATACCAAAGCTGGCTGTGAATTGAAGAACTGCTGTAATTAGATTACTGTAAATACAATAAGAAACTCACTCCTGGTGGTCTGGGGAGGGGTGTCATAGGGCACTGGAGAATTGTGTTGGCAGGATTTGGGACAGTTTGACTGAAAGCAGAGAACACAATCTCAAAATCCTTTTAATCTTTTTTTCCCCCCAGTTCTTTGGGGATTTGTTTGTCATTAAGTAACAGTCAAAAGATTAAGGAAGTATAAAATGACATTAAAGCTCACAAGTACTTCTATAAAATTATCAGTGCTAGTGTAGTCTTCAGCAG
>NW_010562585.1:9819-12180 GCF_000687285.1 Phaethon lepturus
TCTGCCAAGACTTTATAGAGCCAGGCAAAATTAAAAGAAAAGAAGCAAGCAGGCACAAAAGCAAACCCCGTGAACATGGGCTGGAATACCACTTTTCTGCTAGCGCTTCGAACGCAGTCTTCCAAAGTACGGCAGTGGCTGTTGCTATGTGTCTGGGCTCAACAAGCTTAAACTTTGCATGGCCCATGCTAAACTAATTTGAGTCAATTTGTCTACATCATTTCAACAATCGTTCTGTGCATTTTGAATCGTACATACAACACTGCATGATAAAGGCCCACCGAGCAGATGCCGACTGCTCATTCTGCCGTGGTCTAGCTGTTGCTAGTTCTTCACCATGGTTTCTCCATATCCTAGTGACAGTGTTAGTTTTTTGATGGTGAGGTTAAGTCTGTGCCTGGCTAGTTAAGACTTTTCTTTACAGAGGACAGCTCCTATAACAACTGCCAGCTCTAACATGACCTTTAAAAATGAAATGGGGGAGCGTTAACTGGAGTATTTTTTTTTTTTAATCTCCCACGGGAGTTCAAAGGAATACAAGGAGATTTTGCAAGTAAAGTTTTAAGCCTGCACAAGAAAGAGACACCAATATCAGAAGCTCTTGCCACAAGAAAGCTGATCTAACCTGCTTACAATTAAATAGTTTCAGTGTAATGGGTTTTGACACATTTGTAAACATGCACTTTGTAAGACAGTTTTATTTCTGAAACTGAAATCAAACAAGAATAAAGAGTTAAAGCAGCCCCACTCTGTGCCTAGGTAATATAACGGGATTGATCTGCAGCTGGTGCAAATCAAGCTGCAGAGGGAAATAGCTGCACTGTCCCATTTTCTACCAGCTAAGGATTTAGTCTTTGAGCATGGAGCATCATGTTTGGAAAACTCCAGTATTTCATGAGTAAAAGAGCAAGAAGGAGCAGTAAAAAATATACCACATTCTCATGTATGATAAATCCCTGCAAGAACCATTAAAATCCATGTGTTCTGTAGGGAGAGAAAACCTATAATTAACATTTTTATTCTTGGATTGGCTTGATAGTTTCTCTGCAAGCCTCTGCTGAAAAAGGATTACCTGGTGAGTCTTGCCAATTTGGAGCCCTGTACAACTGCAGGGACAGGCTGGCTGTTTTTCTCTCTAACAAACTCGTGAGGATTTTTTGCTAGACCGACTAAATGTGGCAACTGTTTTCCTGTAGCAAACTTTGAGATAACTTTCAGTTTTGACTGTGTCTCCAAAACAACATAACTCTGCACAAATTGCCAAAATCTGAATTGGGATTAAACTTTAGCGTTTTAGTTAACTTTTTTCCTTTTTTAATTTTTTCTTCTTGTTTTTAACCTAAGACAGTTAGGGTAGCCCCTCTGTGTTAACTAAAATTATATTCTGATGAAAAAGAAACAAGGATATATTGCCTAAGGAGTCACTTTTTCCCTCTCACAGAAAACTGTCAGTGAAAATCTTTCAGTGAGGTCCATGTTTTAGGAGATGTTTCAATGCAGAGGCTTTTTTTTTTTTAGTGTTTGCTTTCCAGATGATAAAACCAGAGAGATGGGAAACATGGGCAGCTCTAAAAAAGAGCTCAGTAGCTCTTTTTTAAATTCACATCCTCCATTGCACTCTGATTTGAATGTCAGGGCTCAAAATAAAGTTCCATACTTTATTCAAATTCACGTGAATTGTGCTGTGCTCTGGCAGCCTCTAAGGATGTGGCAGGCCTGCAACCCCTCAGAAAGTGAAGAGTGCAGCAGGAGCTTGCAGAGTAAATCCTGGCTGCCCTAGGGCAAAGATATTGTAAAATCTCTCTTTTCAGGCAAGTTAAGCAGAGCAAAGGCACACATGAAGACCTGAGATGGTCCTACCTGCAGTGCTACAGCTAATAAAGATGCGGTAGAGGGCTGCATGTTAGGAAAGGTGGGTCTGAGTTTGGACTTTCTGCTCATGGCGGTGCTGTAGGTGCTACAGCATTATGGTAGTTCCTGAATTCTGGGGTGGGGATGGACACACTGGATGTAGATGCTGGGCCAGAGAGCTGAGCTCCCCTACAGGATCCAAGGGAGCAAAGTATTTGCCACTGATGACAGAGTCAGTCACTCAAATAAAAGCAAGCTGATTGCAGAAAGGTTTATCAAGAGGCTTTGAAAAGCAGTATCAGGAATAAATCTGAATCTAAATACCATGGGTTTGTGAGATAAATGTGGGAGATGGTGAGTGCCCAAAGCTAGAAAAGGAGCTGGATATTGCAACTACTGTTGGACACCTCAACCCAAAGTGCCACCTGCAGCTGTGGCCTGAGCCTTGACTCCCTTTGTAGAGCCTCTGGGAGTCACAAAAAACGAGGATCTGCCTACATTTTTCAGCAG
>NW_010562585.1:12211-32474 GCF_000687285.1 Phaethon lepturus
AGAAAGCTGTGTTAAAACCCACCCTCTCCTGGCCATAGGTGCCATGACAAGTACAACTAGCCTTATGGTAAGGCAGTATTACCCACCCTCCTGAGGCCACTTGTGTCCCCACGTGTACGGTGCAGTTCAGCACTGCCAGAACAAGTCTCTATCCAACCAGGTATTCTCCTAAAACAGGTGCTTTTCTTTCAAACTACCACTTAATAAACAAAACATTTCTCAGTAAACATTCCCTTTCAGACAACTGATACTCCTGGAGTCAGTAAAGATGTTCATGTCAATAATCAGAAAAGTCACCTGAGCAACCTTCCCTTCCAAGAACTAACTGGGCACATTTTTTACCTTGCTTATAATGCTCTTTCCCCCAGCTCAATTTCCCTGACAGTAGACACATGGAGAGGAGTGCAAAAGTAGATTAACATAGCAGGAGTTAGTCATTAATTATCAGCCCAGAAATGATGCAATATCCATAAAGCTTCTTGAGGGAAAAGTGTCTGGTCTTCAGCACTCTGCTGGGAGTCTGCGGGACCTGACTTGTTCAGTCCCTGACTTACTCCTTCTCACGTGGGAACAGTCACAAACATCAGGATGGAAAAAGCAAAAATTTGCCAGATTTTTCTCAGACATGGAAGAGATCCCTGTAGGGAGCCATGGGCCGCCAAAGCTGGTCTCAAATGGCGCTTTGTTCAGGCAGCTCCGGCAGGAGCAGCCCTGTGAGAGTGCCAGGGCAGCACTGGCCTTGCTCTCTGCTCTCTTCAGCAGGCTGGGAATACAAAATATGACAGGGCAAATCTATCCTTAGTAAAGAAGATAAAAGTAAGAGGATAAGGCCAGACAAGATTAAAGGCACAGGCTTTTGGCTTTTAGTTTTCCAGCTGATGGAAGCACCTAAAAGAGACTTTTCAAGCATTTTATGTGGATGTGGTGAGAGTAGCCAGGGTTGGGTCACACATCGACACGGGGCTCCTTAGCTTGGTGAGTGACCTGAGGGGAGATGCAAGATCCCCAAATCAAAATGCTTTGGACCTAGGGGAGCGTACTGTGGCCACTGGAGCAGGGAGATCAGACCTTGTCCAGAGCACTGAGATTTTTGCCATGAGCAAAGATTTCATAAGAGAGCCCTCCCTGTAGCCTGGCAAGGCTTAGCTTTATGCCGTAAGCAAGTTCTTGAAGTACTTTTCTGCCAACGTCACAGCCAGCTGGCTGCGGGCCAGGCTGCACTCAGAGAGCACAGGGAGATCAGGATCTGGAATGAGGGATAGGGATGAGGGGAGCCCTGAATCTCCAAAATGCAGCCACTTTACCTCAGGTCTGATGTGTGAGCACTGTTGTTGATGTCCCTGGTGAGGAAGCTGTCCTGGCTGGGAGAAGGTCGTCCATCTGTGGGGCATATCGGCTGCCCACTGTGTGAAGCAGGGGCAGGAACCTCCTAGGAGCTCCTGGTGCCGGTCCACATGGGAGAGGTGGTCCAGCGCTGCAAGAAAATGGGACATCAGCCCTTAGACTGCGGTTCTTCGGAGGAGTTATGGTCACAGGTGCAAGTGGAGATGGTTCCCCTTTCTGCCAAAAAACAAAAACATGGTGAGCACCTATAAAAAGGGAACTTGTTTTCACAGGATATTGCTCTTCTAAAAGAAAATGCTCTGAAACTCCAAAACTCTCACAGAAAATTGTTTTTTTCATCAAAGTTTTTCACCTTACCCTTCCTAGTACTTTCACCGTGACCCTCCATGATGAGTAGCAACTTGTTACATAAGCAATACCACTGTCTCCTCAGGCCTAACCATGAGGAACAGATGGTGTGGTTTCAAGTAAATTGAGTTACCAGAATCTGGTTTTATAAACCAACAATTTAACCAGTTGTGCCATGCCCTTTTTGTCATACAATGAGCATAAAACAATGCAGTTCTTGCATAATAAAGCTAGAATGCTAAGATTTTTAGTATTTTTAAGATGCTTGGGTCTGAGCTGAATGTGATACTGCACCTTATCTGGGGAGCAAAGCACCTAACTCTTCCCAGGAATTGCAGAGCAAATCTCTTGCGCTGAAAATCCCAGAGTAAGCAAAGAAGCGCTGTTGCAGTTAGTGATGTCCAAAGCCAAGAAACCAAACAAGGTGGGAGGCTCCAGGAAACACTCCATGTTTACTGCTGAGGAGATGAGGGAAGACAGGGGAAGGATGAGGGTGCTTCAAGGCTGCTGGAAAGGAAAGGAACAGTATTTTGCCCCAAAAGGGTCAAAGCCAGGGCCTTCTACTGGCCACTGCCTTGTCCTGGTCCAACAGTCTAAGTCAGTTTTTAGAAAAAATACATTTATGGAATCTGAAATTCCCCTCAGCACTCTTAATGCTAAGTTTTGGCAGGGTGCGATGCTGTTACCAAGTGCTGGCCAGACCGTGTCTAGCACACTACAGCAAATGTGTTTTCTGTGCTACATGCTGAGTACCAACGCTGGTCTTATTAACGCACACAACCCCTCATATTTGAGCTGTGTAAACTGCTTCTAACAGCTCCTTTCCCCTCTTTGTTCAAACAAACAATGGCCGTTGGAAATTTATTTTAATGCTGCCGAGACCAAATTGTTATCTAATTTAACAAATGAATAATTCTCCCTTTCCAAATCCCCATGTATATTACTTCATAGCTTATCTACACGCCTATCAAATTCTTGCTCCTCTGACAGAATACAATAAGCAACCCTTTGCTTGTATAGCAGATTAGGAGAGGGAAAGGAGGATATGGTTCCTTTCTTCATTCCCATCTTGCCATACAGAGAAAGAACGTACTTTGGTTTTCTATGGACCTGTTTGCCAGCTTTTTTGGCCATGAGATATCAAATTTGGAGCTGCTTCTGGGAAGACATTTGCGATAAGGAATGCAACACAGGAATCATATTTGCATCGATAACCCCTGCTGATAGAATAAAGATATTTTGAATCATTCAACTTAAAAGTTACCCCATTCCTTTTTTCGCTTGTTCTATGCATTTGGGATTCATATTAATGGGGGTCAGTTAACTGTCTAAAGGTCCCCGCACTGCAGCCTTTGCTTACCTGAGGAGTTACCCAGGTGAGCTGTAGAAGACGGTTTGCTCAGAACCACCAATTTTAGGAGCTGGGATCTGACCTTACCTTCGTCCACCCCATTGCACCCCACTGCCCTCAGCCAGAGCTTCACGTTTTCCCAGGGACCTGCCTTCCCTCCTGCAGGTAAAGAACAGTCCTGGTAGCACTAGCTGAACGTGAAAGCTGAGTGCTCAGCTCCAACAGAGAAAAGAAAAGCCACAAGTGCTGTCCTTGCAGCCCTCCCAGGTGCTGTTAGGGCCTGAAGAGCATGCATAGGCAGACACCAAAGGAGCAGAGGAGAATGGGACACAGAGCACCCCTACAGGCATTAGACCCCCTTGGCACGGGTGGGAACACATTGTCTCAGCCTCTTTGCAAAATTGGACATCACAGCATGCGTTACCATGCATCACATCTCCAGGGCTTTTTCAAAGCCAGCAATGGCACCTTCCCCTCACATCACTACACTTTGTGAAGGCCCTTTACTTTCATGATTTCTGCAAGAAATTTCTGGACAGATTTCTTCATGAGTGAGCAGGGATAGCTTGTGTGTATATATGTGTATGGATATTATCTATGTTATTATAGCTACTAGGATTGTCAAAACTAGCATTTTCACTCCAAACCAGGAAGGTGCAGGCTGTCCACGGCAAGGAGTGCTGTGAGCTGCTGGACCTTGCCACAGTCTCTCTTTTGCCATGGCACCATGACTGCACATCAGCAGCGCAGGAGCACTTCTTTTCCTGGAGGACCAACACATTTCTTCATGCACTGCCACCACAGCCGAGGTGCGTGCCCAGGCTGCAGTGAGGTTAACCTGCCCGCACTTAATGGGGCCTGATCAGATGCCCACACTGGCCTGTGGGACTCCATGGCCTTTGCATCGGGCTCCTGTAGATGAAGGTGGGCAGGAGGGGATGGCAGTGCTGGCCCAGCTGAATAACCTCTCTGCCTGCCTGGAGGGGAAAACAAAGGTTGTTAGGAAATTAACAGGGCAAATGGAGAGGGTGGGCAACCCAGGTCAGCTTGGTGAGCCCTGGTTGCCTTGAATATGGAGCCTGTGTGGCTGCAGGGGCTTCTCTTAGTGATGGGTCAGGAGCCCCGCATCTTCCCTGGCTTTCCAAAAATTACCTGTGGGGCTGAGGGCAGTGGAAAGCAGTAGCTGGGCTGTTCTGCAGATGTTTCAGGTATTACTAGCCTTGAGAGCATGAAAAGGTATCTATGTGGGACCAGAAAGCAGGCAGTATCAGGGGACCCTGCTGCATTTCAGCTGCTGAACTGCAGAGTTTTCCTTATCCTTTCTCTTTCACCTCTCCAGCTTCTCTTCAGTCTCAGGCTGACTTCTGGATGCATTCAGCCTCATGCCCCAAATCTTCAGATCTACATAAAACATTTTCCAAGGCTTCTGCTCTTTTACTTTGTAAGTTTAAAAAGGAACTTTCAAATAAATAAACCCATGAAATAATACTAGAGGGTATACAGTAGGACCTACCATGTCAAATTATAAATAAACTGAAAGGTTTGAGAACAAACACCCCCATCACACACACCCATCCCCTTCACCCTGCAAAAGGCAGCATTAGAAACATTCTTGTATTTAGGTAAAAATGTGAGGCCTAAGCAGTTAAAAGGCAATGTGCTCTAAAGCTTCCCTAATCTATTTTCCTCCAATTCTTTCCACCTCTAAGAAGCTTGTGGAGTTAGTTGCCGATTAACATTCAGGAAGATTGTACTCTGTCTCCAGTTCATTGCTCTCTTGTTGGCTTATTGTTATTCAGAGCCCATTTATTGTAGATGAGCCATTCATTTTCCTCTAATTGGATGGGATTGGATTTCACTTTCATTGTTGGATGCATTGAAAACCCGGGAGGGGCTGCAGGGATCAGCCCAGGGCTGGGGAGATTTAACTCAGCACAAAGTTTAGGTTGCAGCTGAAAGAAGCTGCAATTTTTTTTACATGCAAATGACTCACGGCTAGATTTGCAAGGTCTCCCTTGTGATCCCAAACACCTTATTGTGTAACTTATACTTTTGGTATTTTTATACAGTTCCTCACCAAAGCACTCGTCGCATGGGGATTGCTAGGAAGATTTCTGAGCATCAGAAACCCAGCGACGGCTTTGTGCCAATGTCCCTCCTGTCAGGATCCAGCTGGCTTTCTGACTCTAATGTTTGGATTAAATCCTTTCACAGCTCCCGGATCCTGCACTGTAATATCCTCACCTGAAAATCTGCTCAGATTCTTTTGGGGTAATACAAGGGTCCGCAAGCAGAAAGTAATTTGGAGATGGCACTCTGCAGTTACTCACACCGCAAATTGCTCCAGCAGCTGCTGCATCCCCACCTAAGGGCAAACCAACGGCTGAAGACCCTGCTTGGTGCTGAACCACAGCCTGGTTTTATCGTAGAGACACAAGCCTGGACCAAATCCATCTCTCCCAGCCATCTCATAACTCACGCTGAATTGTTGGCAGGAGAGCTAAAAATACTCATGGGCACCCATGCATGGGCATGCATGTCACTCAGCCGGCGAGTTGCCGTGCTGTGTGGGAGCCCCCATCCCAGTCCGAAACATGGGATGGCCGTGGTCATGGCGTGGGCAAGGGCAGCACAGTCACTTCAGGCTCCTTGGCTGTAGCATCTTGCACCTCATCAGACAGCTCAGGGGCAGCAGGGAGGCAAAACAGCCCTCCTCATTCCCCTGGAAAAACACGTCTGCTGAGAGCAGGTCTCGGGATTTAACTACCTAAATTAAAGGCAGTATTAAAATTAAACTCAAAGATTTAATTGTCTGAAAAATAGGTGTCTGATCCACTGCAGATTGCTCTGGAGTCAGTGGAGAGATGGGCACCTGTGGAGAGTGAGTAATGCCTTCCAAGGTGGGTCTCATGGGTGGGACAAGCTGCTCTCTGGAGCAGAGAAGCAAGGAGACGCCTACCTTAGATGCAACCCTGAGCTCTAGCACATCCCCTAAATGTCCCCTAAGCATCCCTAGACTTGCCTCTAAACATCATCTGGCAAGGTAAAGCCAGGGGCTGTCTTTCTGGGAGAGAAGGTGGAGGGAGAGGGAAAGGAGCAGGGAGGCAGCATGAGGCAGTATGGCAAAACTACTGCAGTGTGTTGAAAGGGTTAAGATCTGGCCTCCTGCAGTTGTGGGTCTGATGGGGACCTGGGGGCTGGCTGAGCTGGGGTATTTACATGGGAAATTCTCCAGCAAACTGCAAGCAGGTACTGCAGCCTTTCCCTTGGTGGGGGCTCATTTTGCACCTCTCTCTTCTTCTAGGACACAGATTTTCTTTACACATATAGGAGAGTAATATCTCTGACAGTATTACTGTGCTGACAAGTACATCTGAAACTGGCCAGTAGGTTTAAAAGCTACCAGAAGGGGCACAGGGAAAGGAGGGGAACATGCATGTACCTACACACAGTGGGACTGTAGTCACACTGATCACAGTGTGATCAGAAAGCAGGTTATTAGAAGGACAAAACAATTATCAAATAAATTGTTGAGAAAGACCCTCTGCTCATGTACACAAGCACCAGCAAAACCCATTTCCTACAGATCTGTGTCCAGTTGCTGATTAGCACCTAAGAAGGTGCCAGCTTGGCCTTGGCCCAAAAGCCTACCTGCAGTAAGGTATTTATTAATTCCTTTTTCACGTGGATCCTCTGATGTTTATAAAGGCTAAGCACAAACTTGAACACTTCCCTCCCCTCTCCCTCTCCACTTTAGTTAAATTTTAGGTGACTTGATACCTCTGAGAAATCCACCCATCACCCACACTTGATGGAAGGACACCAGCAGACATGACAGGAGCCTGGGTGGGAGGCAGAGGAACCCACACACCAGGTGGGTTGAAAATAAGAGAATTAACACCATCCCCAAAGATCAGGCTCTGGCTGAGACACAAGATATTCAAGACATTAACCATTAAAACTGATGGACCAAGCAATGAGGAAAATGTGCAAAGGTGCCAGAAATTTAAAAAAAAAATTAAAAACAAGAGGTAAAATTTGACCTGTTGCTTGCTGGGATTTTTTTTGTTTAAAAGGACTATGGGAGACATTATACATAAAAGTCTTTGACACAAAGACCTGCATTACAAGTAACTGGTACAAAGCACAGACATTCTGAGTGCCTGCAGACCCCCAATAGGAGCAGCAAGCCAGGCTGTCCAGATTCAAAGGCAAGTTGACCAACCGAAGAACTTCAGGTGACAGCAAGCCCACCAGACCTCACAGTCTGTCACTTCAATACCCAATTATGCACAATGCCCAGTGCCCAATAAAATATTATTTTGGGTTTTTTTAGCTCCATTAAATAAATCAAAGTTTTACATACCTTCTTCCTGCAGAGATATTTGGTGGTTGTCAACCTCTGGCTCTTGGTGGTTCCTAGGGTCTCTGGGCCCCTATTAAACAGTCTGTGAATGATAATTAAACAAAGCAAGTCTATGAGCTCAACAGCCGCTATCCCAGGTTTGCACCTCCCCAGGAAAATTGTGGTGGTCTGCAAAGCAAAAATTACAAAAACCATCTGCTCTGGCTCCCACACAGCCTCCCTTTAGCCTTCCCCTGAGTGTGCTAAGCAGCACGATCATAAATCATCTCACTGAGTTTTTCAGGCCTCTGCAGATATGTGGGTTACAGGCACCAAGGCTGGCCACAGTTATGGCCTCACCAGCACCATGCGGAGGGGATCAACTCCTCATGGCTAATGATGCTTTCCCAGATTCCCTGTGCAGGGATTGTGAGGCCTCTGCATAACTCATTGGCTTTTACCATTACAGACCATCTCTGTGCTATCTCCAACACTTTCAGGTTGTTTTCCAAATTATGGATATAGATCTTGAGTCCCCCAAGGCCACAGGTCTTCCAGGAACCTGTTAGACATTTTCCTTTGAACAGTGTTCTCCAACAGCAGTTACAGCTCAGATACTGCTGAGCTACTTACAGTCATGCTATATGCACTACACAAACTTTAGCATTACTTGATCTCATAACGTTACTTCTTACTTAAGCAGGGACCATGCATTTCCACCTTTAACCCAACTTCAGGAGAACCTTTGTTTGTAAAATCATGTCAGCCCACATCAGTGAACCTCTTGGTTGTATCACACACTCAGTTCATTTCCTGATGTCAAAACAGGGCAGTGTCAGAGACATCAAAGTGCGGGTAGGAAATCTCTTACTTCTTCTGTCCTTGGTTACAGCTACCTTTCAGTTTTTCCTCTTGCACATCAGCCACACCAAACTCCACTCATCTCTCAAGAAAAGCAAAGCCAAATCGCTCATCCCACAGACACAGAAACTCTGGGAGGTATTGACCTCTACTAGCGCAAGGGCTTTACCAAACAAAATCTAGCAGGAATAGTAAAAACTATGGTCTTTTTAAACTTTTACAAACAATTACAGAAGGAAATGAGAACTTTCTATGCCGTTTTAACGTCCCGCTGTTTTAGTAAAATTTGACATGACTGTTTTATTTCATTTTGAGATTTTTTCTGATTTTTACTTGTCTTTGTTTACTTATTTTTCCTCCCTCCCATTCTTAGAGAATTTGCAGAGGTTAAAAAGAACACACGCACACAAAAATTTGGAAACTGAGAAAACAAATAACCCTTTTTTCCATCTGACTACCTTTTCCAGATGTTTTTGAATGGGAACAGGCAAAAAAGGCCTTGAATGCTAAATTAAAAAAAAAAAATCAGTGGAGGTGAGGAATGACGGAAATGGGAAGGTGAGAAGAGCAGACAGTTCCTAAGAACAGAACAGAACCCCAGACTGCACCTCCTCACCCTTCAACTGCAGAAGCAGAAGTTATTTTCAGGCTGACCAGCTCTCCTTGGCTCACCTCCTACCAAGTCTTTATTTCCCAGAAAGCCTCTTTCCAGGCCCAGAACAGGTAGAAGGAGTATCTGGACTCTGGCTCTCACCAGGCAGATGCAGGGGCTATGGTGGCACTGACGCAGCCTTACCCGTACTCTTGGTGTGCCTCTGGGAAACACAAGACATACTTACAAAGGCATTTTGCCTTAGGCTGGGAAAAACTGTCCTCATCTTCCATAGTTGTCCAAGAAATTACAATGAACAAATGGGTCCCTGTCACTCGTTATTTTATTATGGGTTTGCCTTCATGCGAACAAGCTGCTTCATGACCTAGGGAATGAAAACTGCCTGATTCTTGCAGGTTTGTGCCCAATATTGCCATTTCCTCACTGCAGTAATTCAAGCTCCCCATCCCTATGCCTCTTACAACCCTGTCACTCCTCTCGCTGTGCCTCAGGAAGGGCCCCAAGCCTTTCTGTGGTGTGCCAGGGTCCCACATGGCCAGCCGGGCAGGACCTGCCACAGCCTTTCACTGGGACAGCCCAGAGGCATTCTGCCTCCCAGCCGGCCATTTGAGGGGTCATTTCTACCTGAGGCATAGGGCTAGGTCCTAACATAGATGCTTGAATAAAAAAAGACAAGTCCACTAGTTAACAAATAACAAAACCACTACAATCAAAACATCTGCTTACACCCTTGGGGTATATAATCTCTGGAGAGGATGAGCCTCGCTATCAGCTCAGCTGCAGTGCTGCCAGGGTGGCGAGGACAGGCCAGCCCTCTCTTGCTGGCGCTCTTCCCCCTCTGCCACCCCTGGCCTGCTGGAGCATGGCTCCCACCTGCTTTCCCCGCCCCAGGGCTTGGGTAGAACGGTCAGGCTCTGCCAGCCTCGTTTCTTGCCTGTACAGGTGGGCCCATGAAGGGCTGTGTCTGCCATGTTGTGTCGGCCACCTGGGCCTGGCTCACCGCAGTTAAGGGCTGGAGGCCTTGCAGGGCTGCCAGACAAAAAATGGCATTCGCTCTGACATCTTCTGTCCCTGGGGAGGGGAAAAATATAATTTTTTTCTGCGGTGCCTCCTAAAGTCCAGAGAGGCTCGTACCAGAGTAGCTCCAGGGAAAACCCCCCTCAAAGCGGGGAGCACTGGGAGCGAGGCCGCCGGGCACCGCCATGCCGGGCAGGAGCCGCCGGGGCAGCCCAGCCCGGCTCCCCAAGGAGAGATGTTCCCCAGTGCCCCATCAGACGTTTTGTCCTGGCCTTATTTATTTGTTATGAATAATTACGGCTCCCCTTTCCTCTCCCCTCCGGCCTGGGCACAAAGCAGCCCTCTCCCCAAAAGGCAGCGGCATGTAAAAGTTTGTTGTCGCATCTCCATTAAACTGTACGCTCTCCGCCCGCCGGCGATAATGCACTTCAGATAATTCGTTGATGCAATATATTTTCCAGGATAGGCTTTTGTTTTCTTTCTTGGCCGCTCACCCTCTTTCTGTGGTCAGTTTTGCTCATTTCTCTTGTAAGCTGTCTAGAGGCAGAGAAAAGGCTTTCAGTTTTAAGCAGTTTCCTTTTCAGTTCCCCTTTATTGAATTCCAACCTCCATTTTTTTTTTTTTTTTAAGCATAGGGACATCATTTATCTTGGACTTTAAGTTGCAGGGGCCTTCAAGGGGCTTCTTTTTTTCTTTCCCAGCTGCATTTGTTGACACACAGTCAATCTGTTTTTTGCCTTCGTTCCCCCTCTTCCCCCCAGCAGGCCATAAAGTATCGACAGCTGTGCCCTTTATTAGCATAGCCATTTTAAGCACAACAAGGGGGAAGAGACTAAATATATTACAGCCATTACCTCTGTCAAAAAGTGACAATTTTAAAACATTTTAGCTTTTCACTGGGAAAGCCGGCAGCACAAAAGAAAGTGCTATAATTTTATTGTAAATGCTTTTTAAATATGGGTCACTTGGCCATAATCAATAGAAAGGATGGAAAAGTTCAAAGCTTGAGAACAGTTCAGGCAGATAGCAGAATTTTTTTTTTTTTAAAGGCTTGTCTTTAAAATATGCTAATTGGGGCAAAAATACAACAGTGAGAAGCATGCAAAATAAGATCTTGTTCCTGGTGGTTTTGTTTTCCGTACAGCTCTGTTCATGCTTTTCCCATCTACTTATAAGAGTGTTTTACAACTTGGATGGGAATTATTCCTCCCCAACAGGGTGTTATGAACATTTTGGGGACTGAGAAAACAGGAGTGAATCTAGGCAGTCACTTCTCTCTTCTCAAAAAGGAAAAAAACCCCAAACACTATTGCTTTTTCAAATGCCTTTGGAAGTGTGATGTTCCACAGCAATGATTTACCAGGCAAGATTACTTCTGGAGCATAAAATAGCCCTGAAGCCATAGAATGCCGGTAGTTTAGGTTCAAGTTTGGATTCTTAGACTTGGTGGTTTTTATATGGCAGAAACTTGCATTTTAGGCTTCCAGAATGAGGAATTGGCCTTTTTGATTAGATGAGGACTAACGCCCACAGGCAGCATCTGTTAGGAGCTGTAAAAGGTAAAGGAGGGCTTACAGATGCCCTGGAGCCTGTGGTTCTTGGCTGCTTTTGTTTTAATGTGTAATGGGTTTATCAGGCAAAGAGGAAGGGGCAATCTCAGCAGGGTTTATTTTCAATGGCTTCACCTTCCTCTCCATTTGGAACATCTGGAGTGAACTTACTTAAAAGTCTTTTCTCTCTCGTCTGTACCTCCCCAATTACAATTTTCACTTGAGGTTTCACTTTGCATTTCAGAACATACGTAAAACTTGACTTACACCAAGGCAGGTTGTTAAACAGCATCCCAAAAGCAAAGCTGCTTTAAAGGATCTATTTAAGCAAAAGTCCATGAAATCCTACACACAATGTACAGTACCTACGAATTGTTGCGATGCAGCGTTTGTCCTGTGGTGGTTCCTGGGTGCCAGTATCCCACTGCCCTGAGCACTCCCCAGATTTGCAGGAGAAAGTGAGACGAGCATCCCGCTCTGGGAAGAGTGCGGTCCATGGCAAAGGGGAAACAGGAAGGAATTCTCACCACCCATCTTTTGGCAACCAATTTAGCAGTTAAATGTAACCAGCTGGTCTCCCCAGGCTCCCTCTGTAGTCAAGGGAGGGAAAGCAAAGCTCCTGCAGAGGGTCATTCAGCGCACCCAAATTAGCCTTACTCTGAATTGTCCTCTCTCTCATCCGTGACTGGAGAAGGAGTTTGAAGAGACTACCCGGGTAATTTAGCCAGCTAAGATGGGTGGTCTGAATAATTCCTTCCCCACCAACCTCTAAAAGCCTGCCTAGGTACCCCACAGAGATTGGCATGCCGTCGGAGGGATCGATTCCCAAGCACGTCAGCAGTTCAGTAATCTGCGCTCATGCCTGCCCTAGAGAAAGCCTGGACGCTCGAGGAGCTTACTTGATCCTGTTGGACCCTGTAGCTCCCAGCCAGGACAGCGAGCTGAGCTGAGCCATGCGCTGTCAGGTGGTGACCTTGGTCCGGTTGTGGTGATGGTCAGGTTTGGGGGATTCTTTTTCCCCTCCTTTGTCAGACTGCATCTGCTGTCCTCAAGCCTGGCCAGAGGCCGCTGAGGTAGGAGTAGCTGCAGGACAGCATGGCCCTCAGAGGTGTCTCACAGTGGAATTGAGAGTGGCTTTGGTGCTGCTGAGACAGGAGACGTGGCTGCTCGTACCTTCATCCCGACAAACAAGTTTTGTCCCTTCCGGCAGGACCCCCTCTTCCTCATCCTCACTTGTACAGAGTGAGGAAGGGGGGCTCACTCAAGAAGGAGAGCGAGCCACAGAGGCGTGGCGTGCCTCCAGAACGAGGGACAGACACGCAGCAGCCAAAGCATTAGCAACTCTTGCAACCAAAGGCAATACCCTAACAAAGGCGCAGCCTTCCACGGGGCCAAGTAGCAGGTAAAAGCAGAGGATTAACCAGACTCACCTGCAGACAGTGGTGCTGGTAGTGAGAGGAGGACCCTGAAAACCACTCAGCTTTCCTGCAGGTAGGCAATTACCACCATTTTCCACACCACACAGCCACCTGCATCTCCCCCATCCGGCCGGCAGCCTGTGCCTGCCCTGGTTACCCGCAGGCAGTAGGAGGGAGGAAGGGTGGCCTCCCAGGTCCCACTTCCACCAGGCAGGGCCTCCGCTGCCCTCAGGTCACCCCCAGCAGCCGGCTGGCAGCAGAGGTGGGGAAGGGGTGACAGCATACCTTTCCAGCCTCTTCTTCCCCCAGTGCTGAGCCGCCCGCGCTAGAGCTGCTTCCGCATTCCCAGGCATGCCCAGCTGGAGGTTAGGTGGCCAAGCTAAAAGTACATCACTCCCACTCCACCAAATTCCTGGCCTAAGTATTGCATCACCAGCATGAGAACATGGATTTTGGAGAGAACCAACTCCAGGATGACCAAAAGTTTTTGCACGAAGAAACCAGGAAATGTTCCCTATTACTTCTCGTAAGAGCCAGAGCCATCCAAGAAACAAAGACGTTAACATAAGAAAGATTTTCCTTTGCCAGATTAAATTGTGCTTTTTTTTTTTTTTCCTCCTGAAAGTGAGCTACATCTTTATATTACCACTAAATCATCATTTTTCTGTGCTTGGCCAGAAAAGAATCTGACCTGGGCAGCTGTTTAACTTGCTGTTCATCAAAAACTAGCAAAGTCTGGCTCTCAACTGTTTGAACAGTGGAACAGTCTTTTTACAGCCAGCCTTATTAAAGCACAGGATTTTATTAGCTGTTTTGTGGTAATAAGGTGAAGGACAATGTTGTGGAATGCTCCTTCAGGAGATTTGGGACCTTGTATACTTCGGGGTTTACTTTCCTCTTTCGGACTAGGATGCTTAGCAACCAGCTAATACGACAGCTTTGTTGTAATATGCTCTTCCTTAAAGTCACCTTTGACAACCGATTTTTTCATGCAGGTAGAGGAAAATTATTGCTTGAAGAACTGTAAGAGAAATATATTATTGCCCAGTTGTTCTTTTTTTTTTTTTTAAAGCCATTGCAGATTTTCGGGTACTTGGAAGAAGTCCAGATACAGGGTGAAAAATCTATTTTGGCCACACACATATACAGTCATGTATATTCAAAACATCGAAGGTAATGTGGTTTTCCTCTTTCTCAAATTTCTTTTACGTTCTGGTAATTTTCTCACAACAACATTTTAAATGGGTTGTAAACGTCCCTTTTTCCTGAAAATCACTTTTGGGGTGCATAAAGTTTCAATTAGCATTTAAGAATATCTGCCAGGAAGTTTTCATGAACATTTACACAAATACGTCTGAGTTATTTTGCAAAAGAACAAAGTATTCTGACAGCAATTTCCCATCATCTTTTGTTTCATAACTCTAATGGGAAACAAAGAAAAAGCAAAGCTTCCAAATCATTGACAAGCTTGACAAGAACTGTGTTACTTTGGACTGCTGATGCCAAAATAAAGATCAAAATGCAAGTTTTTGTATTTGGGACTGACTGTGAAAGGCTTTTTGGGAATTAAAGGTAGACGTCTCTGAAAGCCGCTAAAACCTTTATAGTCACCACCAGAAAATCTATTGATGTTTTACACCGAAGAGTTCCTTTTTCCAATTACAGTATTTTCTATGTCAACTATACTCTGATCTTTTGGAGGAAAAATGAAAGCATGTATTTATATAATCAAATATCATTATTTCATATAATACAGAATACCTCATACCATCTGGAATGTAATGCATTAGTCAAATACGTATATAATGAATCTATCAGAGCTACTGCTAGCAGAGGCAGCAAACCTTTCATCACTCTCCAGGCCTCAGACTACCAGGTATTAAAACATTGCAGGTTGCAGCAGATTCTCATGGTCGCATCAGACAGGAACTTCGGGCGCTCGCTCAAATGCAGATGCAGCACCTCAGTGCTCTGTTAGGGAGGAAAGAGGTAGCATTCCCCAAACTTGTCAGGCTTGCTGACCAGTTTGCTGGTTTAAATAAGGTTCAGTTGCCCAAGCCTCCAGTTTTGCAGGTTCAGCTTTGAAAATAAACTCGGGAACAAATCCTAATTTCACAGTAAACAAAGAATTCCAGGGAGGTTTTGCTTGGTTTTATTTTTTTAAACCACCAAATACTCACTTCACTTTTCTCCAGACTCCCAATCCAAGAGAAATCTTAACGCACGCATGGTTACTTTGAAGAGAAAGCAAACACCATACAGCCCACAAGGAAGCAGATGCACTGTTGTGTCAGAGGAACTTTGTCCCAAGATTTTCCAGCCGGTGCAGCTAAGGATGGACCTATGTTACATTTCAAAGATAAGCCAAAAATCTTGCAGCACCCCTTCCACAAACTATTGGCTTGGAACAAGAGATGCTTTGATTTAACCAGATCAACCTGCACTCCCACCACAGGCAACCTAATTATGAAAATCACTCTTGAGCTAGAGGACTCAGGAAGAACCTTCTATACTCGTCTTAATTTTTTTCTTTTTAATTGAAGCATCATCTCATGTCTGTAGCATGCATTTTCCAAGATAAGCTATACGGAAGAACCGTTTACAGTGACTATTGTTGCCCTGTTGCAATTGGCAGGAGGCAGACCACAAAAGCCTCATGCTACACCATTTGTAACAAGGTCCCTGGAGCCATTATTATTTTATTAATCTCTTTAGCCAGCTAATTGTAGGAGCACACTCTATAACTTGTAAAGCAACAAACTGAGATTTTGCTCTTTTTCATGCTCTATACTCATCCGTCTATAGCAACCCATACAGCCAGTGAAATAACTGCTTCTCCAGCCCCAAGAAACAGCCTCTGCTGACACCAAGACAGGACTCAATTTCTTACCGATCGCTTTAAAAAAGCTAGTGAAGTTTTGCGCCTCAGGGAGGGTTCATAAAACTCCTTGCACTTGCAGTGCACTTAGTATTTGCCTGTGCTGAGCTCAGAGTAGTCAGTGGATGCTGCTAAACCCAGTATTACATTTCTGAGACTCAGCTTAGATGCAGCTAAGCATATTTTTTGCTCCTGGACAACTTCCTCCCTCCCCTTTTGGGTATGATTATAGTATTATCAGTACATCCCTGTAGCTATTGCCATGTGGGAACAGTAGCTGGCTTCCTTTCCTCCTCTGCAATCGTGATGCTCCATGTGGATGCAGCAGACAATGTAGCCCAAGTCAAGTCACAACCCAAAACATCAATGATCTTAACATTCAGAAAGGTCCCTGCTTACAGAAATGTATAGAACTAATGTCCCTAAGTTCCCTTGTTTGGTTGGTTGCTTTTTTTTTTTTTTTTTAAAATAGGGCATTGCTATGGCTGGGCAGCATCCCTTGGGAAAACAAACTTAACTGCCAAGAGGACAGCAGTGCATTGTTTCTTTTTAGTCCTTTCGGAGGACTAAGGAGAGCTGTGGAAGCTCCTCACATGGGAAATCACAGTATGATTTCATATCACGTCCTCCCTTTACCAGGTCTTTGAACACCAATGTCCTTAGTACAGGGAACCAGTATCAAGTCATAGGAAACAAACTGGGGAACCTTCACCAGCCTCTGAAAGGCTTTCAAGAATGGCTTGTGTATGCTTCTGAGAAAAAAAAGAAAGAAGGAAATGCAAACTAGAACATGGATTATTTTTCATGTACTTCATGCTGGGAGAAACAGAGAAAAAAACCAAGCAGGCAACAGGAGCAGTGCAGCACAAGTAAAACTTTAATCTTTGTTTTTAAAGAGTACAGAGTTGAAAGTGACATTTCTTCTCCTTCCCACCTTCCCATTCTCTGTCCCATCACCTCTTAAGTTCTCCCTAAAAGGAACTATTCTTAAGTTCTCCCTAAAAGGAACTATTTCTTTGTTGATTAGTTTGACTTCCCTTCAAGGGAAGCATACCCATTAATCTCCAAAAGCAGGCCCCAATTCAGTAAAACACTTGCACATGCACTTCACTTTAGTCCACTCCCATTCATGGCAGCATTTAAGTGCACATCCTTGAATGCTGTTTTGAATAGGGGTGTTTTTACTTAATCAAAGACGGGGGCGTATTTGTGTGGTCTTAACTGGCAAGGGGAGGGAGGACATACAACATACATCATCTTGTTCCCAATTTAAAGGTAATTTTAGCAGCAGCCAGTGACTGACACATGGGTAAAATCTTAAGCAGCAGCTTAGCCACACAAGTGTGTAGCAGTAAGAAATCCAATGACTTTTTAAAAAGGGTAGCTCTGAAATCACTGCTGAATGCCAGATAAAGCAGCTTCATGAGGTCAGTCAGACTCCTAAAGTTTAAACACCCTGTGCTCCTAATACCATTAAGCAAACACACTTCTTTAATTACAACTATATAAAGGGAGAGACTGGCAAGACAATAAAAAAAAAAAGTATCAAGAATGGGAAAACCTACAGAGTTCAGAAAACAGGATTCTGAAAAATTAAAGTGTTTGAATTTTATTTTGCATTATAGGCTTTCACTTTTTGTCCCTTTGAAATACATTTAGTTCTAAATTAATAAAGATCATAAATGAATAAATTGATATGTTCTTTAAACAAGACATAATAAAAATTCAGACATTACACCACAGAACCCATCATTTAAGTATCCCAATAACAGAACAGTTAAAGTGATGCTGGCTAATGTGAGGATAAAAAGCCTAGATAAAAGATGTCGTGGCTCTAAGGAAACGTGTGGATTAGAGAAGAATTGAGAGTGAAGCAGGTGATGCTTTAGTCTGAATCTGAACTGTCTTGCTTGTTGGTATGGTACTGGCTGACTGCTTCTTCCAAAGGAGCCATTGTACCATCCGGCCGCACTCCCATTGGTTTTATAAGCTCATCTCTGTAAGAGATTTTAAAAAAAGAATATATATTAGCATATGCACACATATCAATTCACATGTGTATAATACAGTCACATACAGTATATGCTTTAGCACATAATGAACCTTTAAGAGGAAGTTATTTCTGCTAAAGCCCTCTGTTTTGAAGAAAGAGGAACAAAAAAACCTTCCAAAATAGGTGGGAGGGGAAGAGCAGGACAGATAAAGACTTCATTCATGTAGGCCAAACCTACTTAGCCAATTAAGGACACCATGAAAAGTCAGTGCCTAATAGGCTCAAGACAAGGAGCAGGTTCACTGTTCTAGATACACAAACTAGCTTTTCTTCTAAGAGTCCTCTGTCAGCCATTTCTTTCTAAAATTCCACCTGCCATTCTGGCCAATATATCCCCAGGAAATTAAAACAATAATTTGATACATATTCAGCTTGTTGAAGGAAATAACTCAGTTATGAGAACAGACTCTGCCTACACCACTACTAGGGGTGTGTAAGTACTTGTTGATTCATTTAAAAAAGCTGACTGATTCTAATACTATTGCTTTTGTTTGTGGCAGTTTAATTACAGGATTGACAGCCATTTTAATCTCCTCAAAGCTCCAAAGGCCTCTCAGCAGCTAATCCAATTATATCTACTCCACAAGCTACAGCCTCATCTAAGAGATGATTAATTATTGATTAAGCCAATCAAAAAGTATTAGCAAAGATTTATTTAATCCTTACTTTTTATCACCTCATTTATATGTGGATTATGGCAAAAGCTGTAAGGGCAAAGATAACATTTTGATTTTCTGCTAAAAAAAAAGAAGGGAGAATACCTCTAAATATTCAGGAGTCACCTTAATAAAGGAGCGGCAGCTTGATGTCAATTTAGCCCTTGCTTGAAAGGCAGCCCAGTAAAACTGCTGATTTAACACACATATACCACCCTCCCGAGCCACAGACAATAAAACCCCGTCACTCAATAGGGAAGCAAAGGCATTTCACCAGCTCTCCGCCTGGTCTGCACTACTACCTTGGCTGAAAAAAGGGACAAAAATTGCTTGTACACAGCTGGCAGTCTAACTGTAACACAACCACAGGAACAGCAAGAAAGGTATCATCTGAATTACGTGGCAGGCGTATGCTAGATATTGTACAGTCAATCAGCAGACAAATTAAGTCCCCAAGATTCTTTTTTTTTTGCTCAGGAAGAGCAGAGACCAGCAAGAGAAATGCAGCTGTTTGCACAGATGTGGCAATCAGACACTACAGTGATAAACTCGCAAATCCCACTGCCTGTGGACATTTCAAAACATGAGAAACTGGACCTGGAGAACCTGCTGTGGTTTGGCTAACCAGGTCTGGGTGGGAAGCTGGGAGCCAGGGAAGGAGGTCTGTAGTGACCACACTCGAAGATCACAGGCTAGACTCTGCCTGGGTGTGTGTGTGTAAGAGTAGGATCTATCTTTAAATAGACTGGAGATAGCTTGCCATACTTGAGGACTGACAGCAAGCCCTCTTACTTCAGGCAATGCAATCCATAGTACACAGATTCTGCCCAAATGAGAGCACTCTTGAGTCACTTAAGTTTTCAAGTATCTGCTGGAGGTGTGTGTGAGAAGAGATCAAAAGAATACTTGAAATCAGATTTGAAAGGGTTCAAAAAATGAAGACTGCAGATCTCATATCCAAACAGGACCAGAACCCTCCCTGCCTGCTGTAGGGGCTCCCCAAAGGCAAAGCTGGAGTGCTTTGGAGTTGTCTCTAATAGCAAAGACTTTTTTCATAGGGAAAAAAAACCTGTGAAAATCTAAGGCCTTTTTGGCATTTAAACATCGTAATACAAAACAAGTATCCTTTGAAATCTGTAATCAGTCTTGCCACAATTCTTCACTTACTCAAGTTCAAGCCTCGCTAGTGATCTATTACAGTTATTTTTGGAGAAGAATAACCTGAATAGTAGGTCCTCGCTCATATTTTTTAAGTTCTAAAAGTAAAAATATAGAACGAAATCACCTTTGCATGCCCTCTGAGCTGAGAGGATCCTAGGTTTTTGTTTTAAAAACCACAATGCGTACTCTTAGGTTACAACATTTAATGTTGCAGCCAGAAGTCAGAGTCACAACATTTACTAGTAATTTACAATTGATTATTGGTAATAAATAGATTATAATGGCTAGTAAAGGATAAAGAAACAGTTCAAGAAAAAGGAAAGAGAAACACAGGAAAACAAGGTCCCCTTACATGGGGACTTCCCTCTCCTCACATAAGGATATGAAGATACAAGATATCTGTAAATATTGTCAAGAAGTTCTATCTCGTCATTTGTCAATTATAAAGAAATAGCCCTTTCTCTGCAACTTCCCTTTCGTGCTTCACTTTCACATTCTGCTACACACACTGCAGAACTTAATAGAAACTTTTTCTCACCCAGCGAGTCATCTGTGGAGACACCGAACACCAGATGCAATAGACAAGACACATCCATATGCACAAGTCTTGGTCTGTGCTTTTTGTGGGGGTGTTTGGGGGATAAATCACAGAATCACAGAATGGTAGG
>NW_010562586.1:0-2603 GCF_000687285.1 Phaethon lepturus
CAGGGTCCATATAAGTGTTCTCCACCGCGAGCAGCGTTGTTTATGATTCACACATTACCCCAGAACACCATCTGTCAAAACGAGAACTCTTCACAGCACTAACAGTAGCTACTCTGATGATCATGGGAGGTACGGGAGTAGGTACAGGAGTACCATCCTTAGTGCAACAAAACAAAGAATTTAGCGCCTTGAGAATGGCTGTTGATGAGGACCTAGCTAGAATTGAACAATCAATAAGTGCCTTAGAAAGTTCACTTAGATCACTATCCGAAGTAGTGCTACAAAACCGAAGAGGGTTAGACCTAATGTTCTTACAGCAAGGGGGAGTATGCGCTGCACTGAGGGAAGAATGTCGCGTGTATATGCCGACCACACCGGAAAAGTGAGGGACACTATGTCCAAATCGCGAGAAGGATTAGAAAAACGAAAAAGGGAATGAGAGGCGCAACAAAGTTGGTTTGCATCATGGTTTAACCATTCACCATGGCTTACTACCCTGATATCTACCCTGGTAGGACCAATTGTAACAATCACAATAGCATTGATCTTTGGTCCTTGTATATTAAATAAGCTTGTATCGTTTGTTAGAAGCTGGCTAGAAAGTGTTAACATGTTGATGGAATGCCAACAATTGCTTTAAAAAATGTTACCTACCTCCAGTTATACCCTGTTATTCTCTGTTACACCCCAGTTATCTCTTGCTTAATGTGCCTTATGTTTTCTATTCAAGTTCATGGTCTGTGTTTTAATACTGTTAAGATTGTTACGTTTAGCTATTTTTATTACGCATAGGGAGGGGGGAAATGTGGGTAGTTAGGATCTGGCGGCCGGAAGATATCGTGCTGTACGGAAAGATAGGACCCCTCCCCTGATACCCGATAGCGTGTAGTTTGTAATGTAAGCAGACGGAAGAGACGTCATAAACCCAAGGTATATAATGCCGTGTTACACACCAATAAATGCCATTTGCCGTCCACCATATTGGTGTCAGCGAGCTGATGAGCCAAGCGACCTGGGGTTGGTCGCCGTGCCGTTCCTGAACCAGGTCGCCACGCCTGCGAAGGCAACACATGGGGATGAAAACCCAGAAGGCAGCTCTGTGCAAATAGAACTCTCACCAGCAGAGCTGCAGGCACCAGCTAGCCCCACACTGCAAGAGATGACCGTTCAAACATCTACGATGTGGTGCAGGGCAGATGAATGCAAACTGTAAGCTATCATTGCAAGACAACAGGGGCTTGATAGGGGCAGTGCTGATGAGGGGATGCACTCGAAACTCTCCAGAGGGATACGGAGGTGCCTGCTGATGACAAAAAGCTCTTGGCTAGAATCATGATTCCTGGACCAGAGGCAGTGTCAGGCAAGATGACCTACAGGCCTGCAGCAGTGATGCAAGGAGGCTCTAGGGCAACCTCAGAAAGAGTGGAACGTAATGGCCTGTCACAAGAAGTTCCTGTCAAAACTGAGATGACCAATGCCTAAAGAAGCCTGGCTTCAAGACCTAAGAGCATAGGATGCAGGGAAGGAGTCCCAGTCCGTGAAAAGGGATGCCTAGAGAGCAGAGCTGCTCACCCAGCCTGGAAGGCTGCTGTGAAAGACAACCCAGCAGAAACTTCTGAGACACAGGACCGACGCACGCTTTAAGCTTGTTACATAAGAGATGTGGCACCTAGTTGGCACTACACCAATGAATACAGGCACTTGAGACCCTAGCGATGGCACCCAAGATGCATGCCGTGCCCCTTGAGCACTGAGAGGTATGAGGACACCAAGACCTGAGGAAGTTCTAAGACACAGAAGACAGACTACACAACTAAAGGGTAACCCCACTCCCTTTGCCTGCCCAAAGGCGACTGACTGCCTGGACAGCCCTCACCCCTATGCTAACTTTAAAACCCTTCCCTGCAATTCCCAACCCATGACCCCCTGCCAGCCCTGGTCCCTCAACTTAGCTTTCAGAGGGACAGGGCTCTGAATCCATCCTCAACAAAAAAAACCCCACATCAGCTAACTGATGTTGCTGTAGTCACCAGGTCCCCCTTCATCATCTGCAATAAAAAAAGCAAATAGTGGAGGCAGTAAGCATCACATCAGCAAGTGCCAAGCTCTTCCACAAAACCCCTCTCTTGAGAACCACTGTGATGTTCTTCTCACCTGCTCATTCCAGAGCCAGACGCTACAGCCATCATCTCCACGGTACCTAAGAGAACAAGAAACGAAGCCACTGCAATGCTTGTCAGTAGTCACCAGCCCCATGATACTCCTTGCTACTACCCCAGCTCACCTCAAATGCTCATCCGATTCCAAAGGTGCCCACACAGCACCTGCAAAAAAAGGTAAATGCTTAACCAGGTTGCCATAGAATAATTTGCTATTAGATACCGACCCCACAACTGCCTCACCTTCTCAGACCGCTCATCGGCATACAGCTTCAGCCCTCCAAGCTGCGTGCGGCATCTGCATAAGGCACATGCTGAGATACTGCCCGAGACCGCAGCCTGCGTGCGCCAATTCCTGACTCCCGCTCCCATAGCTAGGCTGCTTGCCTGACAGGCCCCTTTTATGGGTTGCCACGTTGTGGCCTTTGGTGAAAAACCTTTTAA
>NW_010562586.1:2735-4522 GCF_000687285.1 Phaethon lepturus
AGGCCCCTTTTATGGGTTGCCACGTTGTGGCTTGGGTAAAACACCTGTTAAACAAGGGATGCTTATACCTTCACCAACATACACCACCGGAAAAACAGCTGCTAATTCAGCCCACTAGCCATCACTCACCTTGCTTGAGTCCACTCCAATATCCTGATTTGCTCAATGCTTTGCACTTTCAAAATAAAAAATAAACCAAAACCTGCAAATTAGTCAGAGCCACAAGTTGCATCTTCCCTTTGACACCATGTGTTAACTCACCTTCTTACAGCTCACCCTTCCACATCTGAAAAAACAACATCAAACAAGTCACCCAGATGCGGATAAACAGCCTACCAAATCCAGGGCTCCTCTTTCCATTTAGGAATCCCATCTATATTCCTATAACAGCCTGCCATTATAAAAACTCACCAACCTTAAGCATATGCGTACAAGCCTTAACACTTTTCGGATTCAACCTGTTCAACTACCACTCAGCCTCTCCCAGATAGTTCCGGTCATCCCCTCGACATCCTCGCCCGCTGCTGCTGCAGGCTACTTGCTCTGAGGCAAACTGTACGTTCTCTAACTAAACACTCCAGGCATATCAACATTAACTGGAGACTCTTCTTGTAACTCTTCCCCTGACTAACACCGCTACGCCCCTGGGCAGAGCAGCTCCAACCCAGACACATGTGCAAACTGACACTGCGCACAAACAAGACAAGTGCACAAAACAAGACTTGACCCAGAAACAAAAAGACAACTCTCAGCAAGAAGAATTGCTCCCAGAGGGAAAATGCCTTTAGGTGAGAAGACCTAGAGGGGCTGCCAGGAAGAATCTACAAGTCAAACTGCACAGCCCGTGACAAAAAGATACAGCCGCAACCATGACGATGGATGTGCGAGAAGTCAGGCTCTAAAACCTAAGACCAAAAGGATGCAGAGAAGTAGACCCAGAAGAGGGCTCTGTGGAAACAAACAGCTCAACAGCGGATATGCTGATGCATCCTGGATCCCTGCCATGAGAAGACCGTTCGTAGACTTCTCAGACAGGAGACACGCGAGACAAATCTGTGCGTTGAGCACCTAATGCAAGACAGGACGCGCTCAGTTAGCGTTCTGCTGATGAGTTGAGGCACACGAGATCCTCGGTATGGTTACCCATGTGCCCACCTAGCACAAAAAAACTCAGTGGGAACATCAACACCTGAATAACATATGACATCACGCACAGAAAACAGATGATACAAACTACCTCCTTACCTACAAAGCCCCTTAGGGAATTATAGTGGCAGCTGGCTGATGGAAAAACCACGGTGGCGTGACGCAGTGACTCAAAGATCTAAAATAGACCCCTCACGACTACAGAAACCAGTGCTAAACAAACACAACAGACAAAGAAGAACGAGAGAATAAGTGCCGTGGCCACTACTAGAGCAAACCTCACTAAACAAAAAGGCAAAACTGGAATAATGGAAAAAGCTTGCATGCCCATGACTGTGATAAGAGACACACCCCAGGCTGGAGACTGTTATGAGCACAAGTAATACGCATCCTGTTCTCCAAGAAATCCCAGGGGAGACAGTGACAAACTTGTGCTGGAAATAAGCGCCTAGTCAATGCGTCTGAGTAACTCTGACATCCTGATGGACAGTGAATGCATGGATGCAAAAATTAAGTCAGGAATGAAGTAAGTAAAAGGCAGAGAGAAGCAAAGACCTCAGAGTCCTGGAGGGCATATTTTCATGTACGTAATGCTTTCCAAGATGAGACTCATCTGACATTCAGCCCCACATATTGCAACA
>NW_010562586.1:5183-17450 GCF_000687285.1 Phaethon lepturus
CTTCCCTGCTTCCCCACCCCCCAACCCCCCGGCATCGGCTGCTCCATGGGAGCTGCTCTTCCAAGCCGTGCCCTGCGTTCTGCGGGCACCTCCTCTCTCCCGTCTTCCCACAGGCTCTGCTACAGGCCCACAAAGTGAGTGACGTCCTGACGCTCATCGTCTGCGAGGGGCCTGCCGCAAGCTGCCATGGTTCTAGGGACAACAGGGTACTCTGTGGGCAATCGGGAAAAGCAGTGAGCTGCCCCATACCCTGGAAAACACCATGCCTTATGGCCCTGCCCCTTTCTTGAGAAACGCTAAAACTACATATACAGATGCATACAAGATGTTCACCCTAACCCCCGCTAGACAGCCTCACCTTCACTCCTATTAAGAGAAATGATATCAACAACTTAGCATACAGCAAAACCAGTAAAGACGACAAGGTCCCATCTTCATAGTCAGGAATTCCAGGAAAATGCAATGCACCTAGAACAGAAAACCCAAAAAACACCACATGCTATTAAACCACCTTGCTACCCCCGAACACTCAACACAAAATTACTGACCTGAAGAAAACAGAAAGCTGCACAGAACACTGTATAGGCCGCTTTACCTCAGCTGGTCCTGCAGCTCTTACCTCAGACGCCTCTGCTTCTCTAAGTGCCAAAACACACCTGCACCAAACAGCGGGGGCAGCGCCGGCCCCGGGGGCAGCGCAGCCCTGACCCCACAACAAGCCAGCAGCACACTGAGCTCCTTGCTGCAGCTGTGGCTCTTATACCCCCGGCCCCGCCCACCTCTCTAGGCCCCACCCACCACCCTTCCCACAGTCCCCCAGGAGGGGGGCGGGGACAAGCGCCAGAAGGCATAAAGGTGGCCGGAGGAGCCACAAGTGTTTTTATCCCTTAATTTTACAGCTCGTGAAGTACTGAACGGAGACAGCGACCTTTACTGGAAATGACGATACCTGCTCTTTTACTACAACCGCATTTATTACATCAGCCATGTGACCGGGTAGGTAATTGAACTTCATTTTTCTGGGGAATAGACAGAAAAAGATAGGTGTCATACTCAGCTACATAACAAAGTAGTTTGTTAAATGCAATAACAATATTTTTATAAAGAAGTTATGTGCCTCAGTTTCCAATAAGAAACCCAAAAGGCTATGGGGTAACACTTATGTCTTGAAAGACCACACATGCTACCTGAGATAAATTATTTAGTCCCAAACAGGATTCCAATTTAAGTTTACAATTTATTAAGCAAATAGAGGCAAGCAAGCAGCGCTGGTGCACCGGGAGTCTCCGCTCCACCAAGACGCACGTGGTACAGTTCCTGTTCTTGGTTTATATCCTGTCTGCTAATACATATTCATGAATAGGCGTGTCTTCTTCGGCGCATGCCCTCTTCTCCTTCTAGAGTCTTCTCGAATCTTCCTCAGCGTGCCCCCAGGATGACCCCAAACTTTATGCATGCACTTTACAAGTTTCTCTTTACACAATACTACGCGGTCAGTGGTCAAACTGGTTTGAGCTGATATACCAGCAAAGTAGTTTAAGTTTCTCCTGTAAAATAAAAGTTTTGGTGGGAAAGGCCAAACGGGTTACCCCTTTTTATGGTGCAGGAGAAATCCATAAAAGTACAGAAGGTTACACTTCATCACACGAATCAGAAGAACGTATTTCACACTACCTAACTTCTACCAGAACTATATTCCGGATAGGACCAAACTGTAACACAGAATCGGATCTTGTTCTAAGAATCCACTCTCAAACATATCTCCAGCTGCAAAGTACGTTATTTACTGTAAATCACCAACGATTCAGAGTCACCTCAACGGCTTCTCCAAAGTAGATGGGTCCTCAAGGACAAAAGACAACAAAAAAACACAGAAATATGAGAAATTTATCAGAAACTGTATAAAGCAGCCTAATCAACACCCAATTAGCTAGAGCAAAACTAAATTACAAAATCCAACAAAAAAACACCTCGGGAGATGTGTTGATAAAAATAGATGAAAGCTATCGCCTCCTCTGAGAAACTGAAGAGGAGATCCAAGCCAACAACAGGCATCTTTGGGGTACCAGATGCCAAATAGAAACATACTACAAGAGAAAAAACAGACTGCCATGGAGTCCACTCAGATCACAGAGAAGTACCTCCGGGATGGCTAGAGTAGCGTTCCAGTGATAGAGATGGTGTTCCAACGCCTAGAGAGTCGCCTCCAGTCCCAAAAGCCCTCTCGGACCTAGGAGACATACCTCCAGGATGGCTACAGTAGCGTTCTGGACCATAGAGACGGTTTTCCCACAGCTAGAGACGCTTCCGATCCCACACGTCCTCCCAGATAATGAAGACGTACCTCCTAGATGGCTAGAGCGGCCTTGCAGTCATAGAGGTGGTGTTTCCATGGCGAGACATTCACCTCCGATCCAAGAAGTTTTCTGGTGTCGTGGAGATATACCTGTGGAATGGCTAAAGTGGCTTTCCAGACATAGAGACTGTGTTCTGGCACTTAGAGATAGTATTCCGGTGGCTAGAGAGTCAAAAAAGGCCAAAAAGAGGTGGGAGGCCAAAGAGGTGTAAGAGGCTGGAGGGCAAACCGAGGTCAGAAAAAGTAGAGACCAAAAAATAGTGGAAGCCAAAAATGCATGGTAGGATGGAAGGTGAGTAGAGGCCAAAAATAAGGTTAATTAGAAGCCAGAAAAAAGTGGAGGCTGAAATGGTGTGGGAGAACAGAGGGCAATTAGAGGCCAGAAAAAAGTGGAAGCCAAAAAAAGGTGAGATGCCAAAAAAGGTGTGGGAGGATGAAGGTTGAGTAGAGGCTGGAAAAAAGTTGAGGCTGAAAAGGGGTGGGAAGCCCAAAGGCAAGTAGAGGCTAGATAAAACTAAGGCCAAAAAGGTGTGGGAGGCCGGAGAGCAAGCAGATGTGGAACAGGGGTGGGACAGTGGAGGGCAAGCGGAGGCCAAACAGGGGTGGGAGGCTTAACAGAAGTGGGATGCTGGAGGCCAAGAAGAAGTAGAGGCCAAAGAGGGTGAGTAGAGGCCAGAAAAAAGCATAGGCTGAGAAGGCGTGAAAGACTGGAGGGCAAGTAGCAGGCAGAAAAAGCTTGAGGCCAAAAAGGTATTGGAGGCTGGAGTGCCTCCCGGGTAATAGAGCAGTACCTTTGGGACAGCTAGAGTGGCCTTCCAGTCATAGAGACTGGGTTCAAGCAGCTAGAAAGTCCCCTCCCATCCTAGAAGTCCTCCTGCGTCATGGAGACATACCTTGAACAGGCTAGAGTTGCATTTCAGTCACAGAGATGGTCTTCCAGCAGCTAGTGTCCCCTCCGATCCCAGAAGTCCCCCTGGATCATGGATTCCTACCTCCAGCACAGTGTTCTGATCACAGAGATGGTGTTCCACCCGCTCATGGAGACATACCTCTGGGACCACTAGAGTGGCATTTTGGTCCTAGAGAAGTATTTCTGGTGGTCCAACAGTCACTTCCGGTTGCAGGACGACTCCAGGAGCATGGAGATTCATATATGGATCATAGCGGTCTGTTTCTGGTGATGTTGTAGGCCTTGCATACGATGGAGACTATAGTCTATCATCCAGAATTAAAAGATGTGAAGTAGTGGGGTGGTCTGGATGCTGTGTGGTGTTTTAATGGGGTTTTTAGTGGTTTTATTTATGGGCCATATACTTTTTTTTGTTTGTTTGGTGTGTTTTGTTTTAGCATTTTAGAGTTGACGGTGGTTATGTGTGGTGGGGAAAAATTGTGCCTCGTTTGCATAACTGAATAATTTGCATAATCAATTCATGATTACGATGGTCTGTTTCAGTTGTAGATTACTTGCAATTATAATATGTATTACTGTACATGTGGTATATATACACACTGCATAAGTAGAAAATTAAAAGTCTGGTGCAGCAATAGAAAATGGCGTGTACCCTATGAGCAATTTGTTAGGTTTTTCTTAAATGTAAATGAATAATTTCTCCCAGGGAGATACCATTTTCTACTGCTGCTAAGTAACATTTGAGCCAGACAGCAATAACCAAAAAAAAAATCCAAGGCATACACACAAAAAACTGAAGTCCAAGACAAAAAGACAGATAAACCCACACTGACAGACACCAAAAAGAAAATCAAAATTATAGACAAAAACCAGAGACCAACAAATGAAACTCTGCCTCTAAGACAAAACATACACAGAGGAAAAAAATTCAAAGACAGACAGCAAGACACAAGAGAGCAAAATAATCTTTATTAAAGCTTTATTAATTCAGCATTTTCCTACATACCTTAGACCCCTAAGGAGGAGTAATTCAACTACCATAACTAGCTCTTGCAGCAGGTAAGGTAACTTCACCCATCCGTGTTATCAAGCTAAGCAATGAAGATTGAATGTTATTTTCCTTATACTACTACTATGACATAATTCATGCCCACTATTGTCTAACATCAGTGTTTTCTTGGGACACCGCTTATGCTCAAGGAGTAGCCTACATTTCTTTAAACTTACTCAAACTTCTTAAACAACCCCTTTAGACAGCTACTTTAGGTCTACTTTGGAGCCAGTAATGCTTTCTTTTAAGCTGTCGACAGTTACATGTACCTATAGATATTGACAGCTCACTCTCAGATGCCTATTCCATTTCAATGATCATTTACGAAATTTATTTTTGTTTCTTTTATAGTCCCAAGTGAGAGCTGACTATGCCTGTAAAATTTCTCCTTTGTTTTTGTTTCCAACAGCTCTGTTTACCTATGGGCATGAAAGACACCCTCTTAGCTGTGTACTTCCATTTGCTTTTTCAGTTACTTCAGTGATTTTGACTGGGATCCATTACCACTTGTAGTGATTTTTTAAAAACCTGTTTTATGTTTCAGTTGGTCCATTACTGATTCCTGGTAAGTCTTCCAACAACTGCATCTACATTTCAGTTTGACAATGTAGTTGTACTATTATGATAAAAATAGTTTCGTCCTCATCATTCAAGTAGTTGCTACCCTTACATTTACTCACTTTTTACTCATACTTTCTATACATACATTTAACCTCTAAAAATTCATCATTACCATAATAGTAGTTTCAACTATTTAGTGCCTGATTCTTTACGTAGTGGCTACAGTCTCTTCCAGAGTTCCCGTTACCATTAGGAACTCAATCTATCACATTACACGTGTCGGTTTTCCTCTTTGAGGCAACATCATCTCCACAATTGGCGTTCTCGGACAGAAAGCAAGCAAGTTCCGCTTGTCTCAACGGGCTCCTGACTTCCACACGTGCACACGAAAATAACAATTGAAAAACAACATTACATCACAAACTGCACCACCCATCAGAAGACTTTACAATCCTACTAATGCAAAACACAGTTAGGCCCACCTGCTTCACAATCTGGTCCTCCTCAACAATGGCCATCTAGTCAGACCCCCAACCATCTTCCTGTGACCATCAGCTTAACAACATACTTTCCTGCAACGACAGGCAACTGCCACATTCCAGGGGAACACACCCCAGGAATGGCCTTCCCAGGGGCCTCAAAACAGTCACCCTGCCTGCAAAAACCCCAGCCTGAGCCCAAAACAGATTTCCCTCAGCCGTGGTTTCCTTAGTTTTACTTTATTTTCTACATGTCTGAAAAAAAATCTCACTTCCACTTACAAACTGCAAGGACAAATAAAAGAAATACACAACCACAAATCCTACAGGGTTAGACACATTCAAACCACCCCTCGCTCTCAGCTCATCCATTCAGCCACTTGCCTGCCGCAAGGAGCCGTCATCCCCTGTCTACAGGGCTCCTCAGGAACACCACTCCCAGGGGTGTCAAAAATCACCCTGCCTGTGAAAACCCAGGCCTGAGCCCAACCTGCACCCAAACATTGGCGATGAACGTCGCCTCACAGAGTGGCCGGGACGGCGGAAAAAAAAAATCTCCCAGCTGGGTTTTTTTATTAAAGTAAAAGCAATAATTTCCTATCTCTCCATTAAATATAACCTGAAATAAAAAATCCACGCACACAAGGTTAGACACATTCAGAAACTAACACTCATTCAACATCCATTTATTCCCCCACTCGCTCAGAACACATCCATTTCGCCACCCACCTGCCACAAGGACAGATCAACCCCAGACCTGCCGCTCCACCCAATTCCATAGCGTCAGCCTTGGTAACTGGAAGCTGAGAAAGACGCTTCGTTACACGCTCCCGCCTCTCTTTGTTTAGAATTGTACACTGTGCCATGAGTCGCTCGAGGATCCGCGTCGCCTGCAAAACACTACGTGAGAGACTCTACGGCCCGCTTGCCGATAGCTACTGGCTACCCCCAAAACCAGGCCATACAACCTCCACCCAAAACAGGCCCTGCTAATCAACAGATTACCCTCCCCTGCTTTGACTCTTCCACCCCAACAGGAATTGCCACACACACAGGCAATGCAGCTCCACCTCAGATACACACATACGTACACCCTACAAACATTGCCTACAGGTGCTAGAGTACCACACAGGGGAGACAATGCCAGGTCAAAAGACACAGCCTGACAGTAAGCACAAGAGTGCCAAGGATGCAGGGCACCGAAACCCCAGCATAGCCTGCCATGCGAGAACACCACGGCCCACGGAGACAAAGATGGCCCAAAAGACTTAAGACTACAGTGACAAAGGCAATAAACCCCCAGAAGAACTCTCGCGAGAGAGAGTCAGAGACAAGACCTGATGGCAAAGCCCAAGCAAGAGCCATGAGAAAGACTGGCCAAAAGCACCTACGATGCTAAACCAGACCAGCAGCATCACGCTTCTACGTCACGCCGCAAAGAGCTGCACTGACAACTCGAGCCTGTGTATGCACGACGGATTGCTGCCATGATTGTGCTAGGATGCGAGTATGCCCGAGGCACCTGAGTCATCAAAGCCAAAGCAAATATCGAGACATTAGATAAGGGACGCTTATGAACACACACTAGACATTCTGCACAACCCTACCAGCTCATCCCAGAGCTGCTTTGCCAGCGCACACATCTCAACACATATTGCTTCCTCTACACGTATGAGGGCGACTTACCACGGACTACCCTCCCATTATGCCGATATTTAGACATGCACGGTCTCCACGACGCACAGATTTTCACCACGCCACTTAGCTTTCAGTGCCATGAGTCATGATCTATTCTCGATGCTTGCTCCTTGGACCTCGATGCCTCCACCGTTTCTATAGGCTTGCCACAAGGTGCCTGCAAAAACATTAGTTAAACCATTGCTGAGTTACTGGCTTACACCATGCTACCTCACAATCCAGTTGTGATCTGCTCAACTCCTACCCACATGCACAGAGACCTCAAAGTCACTTAAACCCTCTATGTTGGCTCTGCATGGACATAGACGATAGACATAAACAGAGCTGTCCTAAGGTGATTTTGAGGATTCCCGGGAAGGCTAGACACATATACACAGACTACAAGGGGAAAAGCAGTAAGCGTTTTATTAATTACAAGCATGCGTTACACTAAGGGTATCTTGCAAAGCAACTGTCTTACTGACCCTAGGACTGTGAGGAAGATGGCCCATCCATACATTCTTGTGTCGCCTTGTGCCGCGCGCTCAGCCCAGCAGTTGGTAGGTGCCAGCTTTATGTGGGCATCCCCACGGAGGCAACAGTGGCCTCACTGTACGCCGATCCCCCTGCTCTTCAGGAAAATCCCGGTATTTATACATTTGCAGAGGAGCAGGTTTCAACACACCAGCGAGTGCCAAAACACACCTCTGTTGCCGACTCTCAGCATAGGGAGCCTATGGCATATGTGCCCACTGGTGAGGCGCACTGCACACACCACAGCCATCCCGTCTATTGGTTCATAGGCTCTGTACACACGGCATATTGTCAATCATGCTTAAGCCAATAGCAAGATGTTGCAAGGATTCCTCCCTCCATGTCCTCCCCTAGTATTGTTCAACTTTCCTATCTCTGTGGGAAACCATCTGGTTTCTCTCATGCAACCTGTTATCTACTTCTCACCCAGCTATCTGTTTTTCTCACTGTGCTAACTGCAGTGTTCTCACGGACCAAAAGTCCATCTCTTAACCCCTCTGCTGCGGTTTTCCCACTGTCTACTTCTCACTCAGTGTCCAACTACGGACCAAAATTCGATCTTTTAACCCCTCCGTATACAAACGCACATGCAAATATAATGCCATACAATGCAACATACTCATAGATCGCAGTTAAAACCAAATACAACATGGAGCACTGCAATGGAAGACAAAACACAATACAAGAAAACAAGATGAGGGACAAGGACTGAGCAGCGAAGAAAGAAAGATACAGGGAAAAGGGTATGAGATAGAGAAATCAGTAGGAAAAAAAAAAAAACAAAAACAAACCAACAACGATGAGGAGCCCTGCAGGGACATGGTGGAAAAAAAACAGGGTCGGGGAGCAGGACAGAGGGAAAGGAAGGAGAGGAGAGATGGACACAAAAAACCTCGTGTGGGATACGTTTTGGTGGACTGCAAGGGGGACAGGACGGGGAGATAAGACATGGCGGGGGATGTGCATGGGTAGAAATGTGCATGGGGGAACATGCGTGGGGATGACCTACACCGGGATGGGAGGCCACCGAGGATAATCCGTAACAGATAACTCACCTGGGATAACCCGCAACAGATAATCCACTCTGGATAACTGATCCACACTGGATAATCCCCAGTGATGCCCTTCAAACTGCCAGTGTTTCACACCAAACTTTCCCAAAACTGGGGGCTTTTTTGCTTTTCCATAATGTAAACATTGGGGGTTTTTTCCTTTTCCAAAATATTCAATTGTGGGGTTTTTCGGCGCTTTTCCACAGTGTAAAAATTGGCAGATTTGGCTTTTCTGGGAGCCCCAAATTGGGGTACTTCCCCCCAAATTGTTTTTGGTTTGGGTTCCCCCCCGCATTGCAGACCCAGAATCAGGGTTTTCAGGGTATTTTTGTGCTGTGGCAGCAGCTCCCGCTCTGTGTGCATGGCCCCACAGGGGAAAGTCCCCATTTGGAGGAATTTGCCCCAGACTGGGATGGGAAAAGGGGCAGTTTTTGAAAGCGCTTTTATATTTTCAATAGAGAGATACTGGAGGGGGGGTGAGTTTTTAAATGCTTTCTATACATAGGGTTTCATATATATCATTATGTTGACATTTCCACTTATGCCAGCCAACATTTAGACTTATACTGACGTTTCCCGCCCTTCTGCTGCAACTTCGTCCATCTCACTGGCAATGCGACCGGGTAGGTAATTAATTTTACTGGGACGAGTTTGCTAAAGAATTAAGAGAGGGCTGTGGAACACAAGGAAGGTCTCAGGATTCATTGCCATGGCAATAGAGGGGGTTCTGTGGAGACACGAGAGACCAAAGAAGGCATGGGGATGCGAAGAGAGAACTCTGGAGGGGATCTGAACAGACTACAGATGTCATCAAGGGGCCAGGGACTAAATGGAGTCATCCTGGAAGCAAAGATGAAGACAAGAGCTCTCTGAGGTACAAAGAAAGCCTGTGGAGGGGATCTGAGGGAACAAGAGAGTTGTACAGTTTGCTACAGTGCTAAAAGTGGGCTGTGAGGCACAAGAAGTGTTTCAGCAGAGACTGTGCCGGGAGTAGAGGAGTCTTGTGGGGGCCAGAGGGACAAAAGAGAGCTCAGGGACACAATGATGATCTAAATTTGTGCAATGCACAAATGTGTTCAAGGAGCGAGGGACTGTATAGCAGCATCCTAGAATGGCTTAGAGGAAGAAGAGCGTGCCCTGAGGGGACTAGTGGGGTTCAAAGGGGGCTACAGATTGACAAGAGGGCTATGCAAAAGAATGAAGGCCTCAAAAGGCGTTGTGACAGGCGCAGTGGCGTTCTGAGGGGGACAGAGAGGTAGAAGGCAGCTCTGGGGGACACCAAAGGCCTCGGGACTGGATCTGAGCAGAGTACAGCGGTTCTCAGGGGTCTAGAGTTTGAAGAGAGGGGTCCTAGATGGCACAGGGGGCAGATACAGTGCTCTGGTGCTTAATGATGGCCTCGGGTGCAGTTCTGAGGGACTAGAGGAGCAAAAGGCTGCCCTGGGTCACAATCAATGCCCTAGGAATGGTTCTGAGCCTAGTACGGGGGTTCGAATGGGGTTAGAGAGCCCACAAAAGGGTTCTAGACTGGTCAGAGGGCCAATAAAATGCTCTGGCGAACAGTGAGGGATGCAGGAGGGGGTCCTGAGGGACTGGAGAAGCCCAAAGAGGGCTACAGAGGTAAGAGAAGGTTGCAGGGCAAAGGAAGGACTTGGGAAGTGTGACTGTAGGGACTGTGAGTTGCCCAACAAAAGGCAGCTGAAGGATATGGGGTGCACCAGAAACACAAAGAGGTAGATGAGCATTTAAGGGAACCAGATAACTCCTCAGCAGATTAGAAGGCAATTTGGAGGTGCTGGAACAAAACAAAGGCCAGCAGTTTTGGCAAGACCTCTTGCACACAGATTGATTCTGAGGGAACTAGAGGGTGTACAGAGGGCTCCGAGGTGCCTGGAAAGAAAATGGAGGGGACCCGAGGGGACGGAGGGCACACGAAAGGTACGGAGGGAATCAGGCAGCTTATCGAGGTGCCTGCAGCGCAAAGACAAAAGGATGGCTCCAGGGCACGCTGACCAATGGAGAGGTCCTGCAGGGACTAGAGGGCACCCGAAGGGTGCTGGATCATGAGAAAGGCAAACAGAGGTCTCTGGGGTACAAGATAGGCATATAGGCAGGTCCTCAAGCAACACAAATACAGAGTGGGGAGGGGCTCTGGCGGTACAAAGAAGGTAAACATGGGGCTCTTGGGTGCCCCAAAAGACAAGCCCAGCTGTCCAGAGAGGAACAGATGGAAATCAGAGGAGTTCTGAAGGGACTGGGGCAAACAAAGGGATCTTGAGAGGGGACAAGAGGGAAAGACAAGGGCTCTGGGATGTACCAAAGGCAAATGGAGAAGTTTTGAGGGAACCAGAGAGGGGATTTAATGGAGCAAAAGAAGAAACAGGCACCTTGATGCTACCAAAGAGCCCAGCAGGGACCAAAAGGCAAGCACAGTAATCACATGGGAATTAGAAGGAAACTAGCTTCTGAGGGAATGACGTAGCAAATCAAAAGCTCGTAAGGGGCCCAGAGGCAGATAGATGGGTCCTGAGGGGAGCAACCTGAAAGTTTCTTACCTCTGAGAACTCATCCTTGACTTTGATTCTCGCAGGCTCGGCACGCAACATGGGGATCCCTGCCCAGGCAGTTCTGACCTGCAACACCACATACACACAACCATTCTCAGGAAGTCATGCAGATTTGTAACCTGAATAGCAAACGGCGAGTATTTCTCCAGGACAGGTTTGACATAGCTTTTCCCTCCAGAGGACAGGCAGAAATTGCTCCTCCCCGCAGCACTGCCTCTGATAACGCACCTCCCACCCCACTTGCCCTGCTCCTGCCACTCCTCTCCAGTCACTGCCCACCTCAGGCATCCTGGGCAGATGGTTCTCACCTTCGTGGTCCTTCGTGTCCTGCTCCCAGTCCCTCCTCTCTGCCCCACACCCAGCAGCCCAGGCACCCTGGCCTAGTTGCTCACCTGGGAGGACCCAGCCACCAGCCTGAGCAGAGCAGAGGGCAGGGAGAGGGGTGTTCCTCCACGCCGCATGCCTAAGCACAGCACAATGCAGCAGCGCCCGTGAGGCATCCCAGAACTCCTGTGACAGGGGCAGAAGGCTCTGGGACACAATGGGACCCTCAGATGGCTTCTGGAGCAAAGGGCAGAGGCAATGGGAGGGCTCGAGGCCTGACAGATGAGCCCAGGGAGAGAGAGAGAGGGGAGAAGTGCTTCAGAACACAAGGAAGGCCTCAGGAGGGGATCTGAAGAAACAAAGAGAGGCTCGAAGTGCACTGCAGGGACAAGAAAGGACCAGAGAGACCAAAGACGACTTGGGGATGCGGCGAGGAACTTGGAAGGGATCTAAGCAGAGTACACGTGTCCTCAGTGGGCCAGAGGCAGAACAGAGGCAACTTCAATGGCCCTTCATGCTCTGCAGCACAAAGGCGGCCTCAGGAGGGATCCCAAGGAGACTAAACGGGTCCAAAGGGAGCGAGGGGGGCAAAAGAAAGCTCTGAGGCACAACGAGGGACGAAGGAAGGCTTGCGACGACAGGATGCAGATGAGTGGGACATGGCCCTGAGGGCCTGGGACTCACCGTAGCGCCTTCTTTCAGCACTTCCCACAGAATTTTCCAGTTCAGATGCTTCTTTCTCTGTCTGTCTCTTTC
>NW_010562586.1:17481-18003 GCF_000687285.1 Phaethon lepturus
TCCTCCTTCCTCTTCTGCAGCTCCAGTCGCTTGATTGTCCTCCACCTAAGAGAACACAGTGGTGTCTTATAGCTCTTGCAACACAAGGCTTCCTAGATACACAACCTTACACTCACACACACCTTCCGTACGGCCATACTGTGCTTTTGGATACGCATACAGACCCTCGGGTGCATGTCGGCAACCTGGTCTGCTGAGGACTACTCCAAGGGACCCCTCCGCACTCAGAAAGGCTGTCTGTCTCTCACCTGCAGCTGGAGGCACCTTCTGGCTCAATTCCCTTGATTTCATTCTCCAGCTGCTTTACCTTTTTCCAGTCTCTTAAATTTCACCCACAGCAGCTCCGGTCCAAAGCCAGTAAGTGTCCACCAGTGCCCAGTCGCCCACACCACCAGAAGAACGAGGCCGAACAGAGAAAGGCCACGCAAACTTGAGGCAAATGCAGTCGACAACAGTCGCAGGGAGGAACAGACAACCGAGTCCTCAGCACAGCCTCAGGGAGAGGGAGAGAACGGGCAGCCG
>NW_010562586.1:18027-18246 GCF_000687285.1 Phaethon lepturus
CGCGGCTGCCCCCGGCAGGAGCCCCTCCTGCGGCAGAAGCTCCTGGAGACGCCGCTTTCCGCGCACAGACACCCCCCCAGCACCTGCGTTAACGGGCAACAACGCGCGTTCGAGGGCAGCCGGCCGCTGTCGGGAAGGGGCCGGGTCTCCTCGCAGCGCCCTTGGGCGGGGGCTGAGGGTTGGGACCCATCTCCTTGCGGCGGGACGAGGCGCGACAAA
>NW_010562587.1:0-49914 GCF_000687285.1 Phaethon lepturus
GAAAAATTTCTTCACTGAGAGGGTGGTGATTCTGTAATATTTGTTTTCTCCCACAGAAATAAAGGCATTAAAATTAATTCAAGAAGGGAAAAAATATTTCTTGCCAGGCCATACAAACCATTTTGCACCATCTGTCAAATCCCACAGCTTGTTTACTGCAATTTTGTTGCTGTTGCCTAAAGTCTACCTACCTGACTGGAATTCTTCCCTGTCTGAAATGAAGGGTTTGTAGTCCACTTACTACTTGTATTATCTTTCACTTGCTCTTTCTTGTACAAAGTAAAGAAGTCTGTGAAGCTTTTTTTATTATAGATTTTAAATTTAAATAAAATTAAACTCTGCCACTATATACTGACCAAGGGTGTTCGTAAGGCTTCTAGACTGTCATTCTGGGTGTTTAAAATTTTAAAAGTTGTGTTTTTCAGGAAACTCTCCAATTGGTTTTGTTATTGTGTTGGCTTCCCAAATGCTTATATGTGTAGGTGAACATGGAATCAGTTGCACAGCTTCTATCAAAGTATGAAAAACCATCCGTGCTTCCCAGATAACATAAATATAATACAATTCAGGAGTTGAATTTTTCTGGTTTGAGCTGAAGAAATAGGAGCTAGTACTGAAGTTATCTCCAGTAACTATGCTAGGACATAGTTTTAAGCAGGCCTTTTGCAGAATTTTTTCTCTAGAGATACTCATTGTGAGACTGAAAATGGAATCCAGAGTCCACAGAGGTTACACCTACATCAGCAGGGTGTTGCAGCCTGGCAGAAGTGGATCAAGAGTGGAAACTGGTACTGAGAACTATACATGCTTTTAGGAGCTAACTTCTGACGGACCTTATTCTGTTCCCATTGATACCTATGTCACCGAAGTTGGAGTACATTAGGTGCCCTCTTGCAATACACCTTCCATTTTAGTTTTATCCAAAAGGAATTCAACTTCTGTTCTCCAAGAGCGGCATACAGGGTGAACAAAAGCATGTTACTGAAGACAATCAGGATATCCAAGTCAGTAGTGTTTTCCCAATCCAAACTGAAGGAAGAATGTTGTTAGCCCATGATTTGAATGTGTTCACATTTTGCATAGCACACGTTTTGAAATTGTGAATGTCGAAAGATGTAACACGTACAATCATTTTTATGACACTAAAATAGTACTGTCAGAATGAAAAGAACCTGTGTGACACTTTGACTTCAGTTTACAAAAGGTTTGGCAACAAAGCTGCAACTCTGATATTTTTGGCTTTTTCATCACAAGACTTTTCAGTCACAATAGGATGTTAAGACTTTTTAAAATCTTGAATTGTCTTCGTTTTTTTCCTTTGTTTAAAAATGCTGTTTAAATTTGTAGGTATATATCTGGCAACATAAATATATCATAAAAAATTACATATAAATATATAATTATGATAAGAGAAATGCCTTATGCTCTTCCTATTTAATCTGTGAAAGAAAAACTTTAAGGTATGAATCTCACTTTATGGAGGGGAAATAGCTGTCTCTGAAAGATTTCCCTTAAGATTTTACCACACAACGAAAAAAAACAGAGTAAAAGATGGGATTACTTATGCTGCATGGAAATAAAATAATAACTGAAAAAACACAGTATACACATATCATATTTATGTTTGGGGAACCTTTCACCTCTTTCTTTCTGTGGAATAATAGGATAAACAAGAAAAAATTTAGAGGAAATGGTGAAGTGATCTTCATCCCTTTATGAGACATAGCATAGCACCAAAGACATTGTAAAACTGTAAGTTCACTTGAATGAAACTAGTAAAAAAATCTTGATGTAGTTTGAGGACTAATGGTGGTTGTTGTTGTTTATTTCAAGACCTAATTAATTGTGCTAATGAAAAGAAAATGCCTCCCAGAACAATTCAACAAACTAATTGTAATGTGTCAGTGACAAATCATGGATAAAACATTAAATGAGAAAACTTTTAATGAAAAAGACAACATTGTATCATGTAACAAAATGAAAAGATTGTAAACAATATACAGTGATCTTTATTGAAAACATAAGTGGTTTAATCAACTGCTAAACAGATTCATATATTTTGAGCTCTGAGGATGTACAATCACATACAATAAAGCTCTGAGCATGTACAATCACATGCAATAACTCTTTGTAATGCTTATATATATATTTACTTTCCAGTACTTTCCTCAGTATTCTCAACTTATTTTTTTCCAATTAGCAAACTATTTACACTTCAAAGGACTCCAACACAGAAGTGACTATACTTACCCTTTTCTACCTGTAATTTCCACTTTTGGCTACCAACCTAAAAATATAATTTCTGAAAATTAAGTATTGTTGAAATCACTTATGGCATTGCAGAAATAATACAGAAATTCTATTTTAATATTTCTAGCTTAATACTTTTTGAACTATGAAAATACTGTCTAAACACATGGAAGAAAGCTTTTCATTGTTAGATAAATTTAAAAACTGGGAAGTAATTTTCCTTAGCTTTCTATTAGAACCATAACCCCTGTGTTCTAAGAATAAGTGTATATTACATGAACTTAAATATGCCAGTATGCCATACTAACGTCAAGTACATTTTCCCAGTGACTAATCATACACATGAGGTTTCTTTCAAAAGTACTATGAACACTGCTAAGTATGATAAATTTGTGGTTAAAGTTGTGTGAATCAGCAAAGATCGGTTATATTCCTAAGCTACTAACTTCCTCTCAGACCTAGGAGAACTCAATTAACCTTTAATTGACTCTGTTAAGCAATCTGAGAAATCAGGACAACATACTTGGCTATCTTTATAATGCACTTTGACATCAGTAAGAGAAAAAAACTGTGTAGGTGCAAGACTATTCTGTGTCACAGAACTACCACACATGCATAAAGCTCCAGGGACACACGACATGTGATGTGTGACTGCTCTGCTTACTGCAACTAAGCAGTTTGTAAAACTTTTACCCATTTTAAATTATGTACTTGTATAAAATATGACTCAGAGGAACATCATAGGGTTATTTAGTCAACGGTTCTGTCCCAAGCCAGGATCAGCTGACATTTAAGCTTATGACTTTCTGTCTTTTTTTTTTCCCAGTAGACACAGAGAATTTATTATCTTTAATTTTTTGGCAGAATGATCAAAAAAGGAACTAAACAACTTTTTGCTACTAATATTTTGTAATTATTAGAATTATTATGTTCCTGGAAAAAATGACAGATCACTTTTCCTGTGTATCCCAGATCAAACCTTTCATGTCCTGTGAACATCTTTAGCAAGATGCTTAATTTACATGAACAACCAATTATTTGTGATTTATGTAAAATGTTCTTGCCTGTTGTTTGGCATTACTTTCACCCTTAATCATTTTTTGTTAATAATAGGCAATATTAACATAAACTCACACAGTAAATGCTAAATAAGGAAAAGCTATTAATTTACCTCCTTGTCTCTCCTTTTTTTTTTTCAATTTTGCATATTAAGATTTATTATGTAAACCAAAACATTCTATTTTTGCATATTTTTTCAAGTACTTAGGTGCATGTGCTGGTTTTGGCTGGGATAGAGTTAATTTTCTTCATAGTAGCTAGTATGGGGCTATGTTTTGGGGTTGTGTTGGAAACAGTGCTGATAATTCAGGGATGTTTTCAGTATTGCTGAGCAGTGCTTACACAGAGTCAAGGCTTTTTCCGTTCCTCACACCACTCCACCAGCAAGTAGCCTGAGACATCTGACCCCGACTGACCAAAGGGATATTCCATACCATATGACATCATGTTCAGCATATAAAGCTGGGGGAAGAAGAAGGAAGGAGGGGACATTTGGAGTTACATTTGTCTTCCCAAGTAACCATTACACGTGATGGAGCCCTGCTTTCCTGGAGACGGCTGAACACCTGCCTGCCCATGGGAAGTGGAGAATGAATTCCTTATTTTGCGTTGCTTGTATGTGCACTTTTTGCTTTACCTATTAAACTGTCTTTATCTCAATTCACACATTTTCTCACATTTTCTCTTCTGATTCCCTCCCTCATCCTACTGGGAAGGGAGTGAGCGAGCAGCTGTGTGGTGCTTAGTTGCCAGCTGGGGTTAAACCATGATAGTGCATTATGGCCCTCTGTGATGCTTTTACAGCAACTAGATTTTTAGATCATCCTTTGTGCAAAAAACCCCATTTGGTCACAGTGGTATCTTTACACATTTTTACAGCAATGGTATTTAGTTAAGATTACTTAAATGATTTTAAACTCAGTGGTTACTCAAGAATCGTATCTTAAAAAGGCGGATTTGCCCTGAACTGTCATAGATTGATTTACTAATTGGTAACGCATCCTGTCCTTTCTGTAACTTGATGCTGAATGATCTTCCTGGAGAAAGCTACAATAAGGGTGAACTGTCACTTTATTAGGTACTCTTAATTCTTAAATTACTTGTAATAACTTAGGTTACTGCAAAACACTAAATGACAATGTTTAGGATGTTGAACTGAAGCTTTACAATCAGTTCTCTGCAGCCTGTTTACATTTCTAGAGAGGACATTCAATGATGGCCTCTATTAAGAACAGCAGCACAGGTAAGAGATATGTTGCTGATTATAGCAACCTTTAAGAAAATCGTAATAATTTTCAAAGATACATATATATAAAACCCCAGAACTATGTGTCTCCTTGTTATTTTGTTTTAAATGGATTTGCACAAATCTCGAACTGTTGGAATAGATTTCTTCACAAATACAATAAAAAATGTTCTATCTTTAGTAAAAATAAAGCCCTTATTAAACAGTGCAGACCATGTGAAGTATCTCAAAGTACTCCAAAAATATTAAATAATTTTGCTACACAGAAACACTGATAAATATTATTAAATTTGCATCACATATAGGGAATTTGAAGCAAATGCTCTAACGTGGTTCATCTGCAGAATCCAGAAAGGAAATCAAAGATCTCAGAGGATTCTAAAGTTCCATCTCTAACTGTTAAGTCATCCTCAAAATAACCCATAAATATTTCTGCTTCATATGCATCAAAATTAGGTAACAACTAAAATTCAAAACAAGTATTACAACTAACCAAAGTACAGGGAAGTTATAAGAAAGATTACTCTGTTCTTATAACTATATATATAATGCTAATTAGAAAAATTGTATTGCTAAAAAAAAAAATCTTAACCGGACTGTATAATTATTTATACTTTCATTACAAAAAGAAAACAAAAACAAATAGACATTATTCCATGAATGGTTAACACAGATAAGGATACTTTTCTGAGCATTTTTAAGGGGCTATCCTGATGTCTTCTGTTAATGTTGACTATTTAATATATATTTTGTATATAGCAGCAAAAGGCTGAATGACCTAATGAGAATTATTTCAATACATTTCTTTCCATGGGGTTAGAAAATGTAGATTTGGGGTAAATTGTTATTACTATGTACAGACTATTAGCTGGGTAAGTATTGTTTACATAAACAGAAATTTTACAACTAACTGTCTGTTCAATGAGCTGAAAAGTAACAGTAAGCTGGAGAAGAAAACTTATGTGCTGACAAGTACTAGTCACTTTAATTTTAGCATGCAACCTGAAAGAATCTTGAAAACCTAGGGATTAATTCTGCTGAAATATGTTACAGCTCTAGCTGTACAATATTATTGAACATGTAAAAGAGTTAGTGTCACCACCATTTTTCTTCTTTCAGCTGATTACTGGTCAATGGTTCTTCTGCTGATGATTGTTCACATTCAGGAAAAATCTTATACATTTCACTATTTAATTTACTTTGTACCTCCATTGAAAATTCTAGGTTTGGCTTTCAACCTGAGACTATCTGTGACCACCCGATCTTTAGTCTTCTGGCAAATGTTCACCAATGTGAGACACATCTTAAAACTGCTGTGAATTATATAAAAAAGTAATGGCCTGAATCTAAAAAAAGGGAAAATCATAGAATCATGGAATCTTTGGGTTGGAAAGGACCTTTAAAGGTTATCTAGTCAAACCCCCCGGTAATGAGTATGTATGTCTTCAACTAGATCACGTTGCTCAGGGCCCTGTCCAGCCTGACCTTGAATGTTTCCAGGGATGGGGCGTCTACCACCTCCCTGGGCAACCTGTGCCAGTGTTTCACCACCCTCATTGGGAAAAACTGGTTCCTCCTATCTAGTCTAAATCTACCCTCTTCTAGTTTAAAACCATTACCCTATGACCTTGACCTGACACACTTCTTTTGATGCAGCCCAGGATACGGCCAGACTTCTGGGCTACAAGCGCACATTGCAGGTATATGTCCAGCTTTTCATCCACCATCCCTTCATCCCCCAGCCTGTATTGATAGTGGGGGATGCCCAGTATGGGTTCACATGGGCCCATTCCTCAAGGGAATTGTCCAGGTCCCTCTGGATGGCATCGCATCCCTCAGGTGTGTCCACCACACCACTCAGCTTGGTATTGCCTGTAAACTTGCTGAGGGTGCACTTGATCTTACTGTCTATGTCATTAATGAAGATATTAAAGAGTACTAGTCCCAGTTTGGACTCCTGAGGGACAACACTCATCACTGGTCTCTATCTGGACATTGAGCTGTTGGCCATTACCCTCTGGATGCAACCATCCAACCAATTACTCATCCACCTAACAGTCCACCCATCAAATCCATATCTCTCCAATTTAGAGGAAGGATTGTCGTGGTTTAGACCCAGCCAGCAGCTAAGCACCACGCAGCTGCTTGCTCACTCCCCCCCGCCCCAGTGGGATGGGGGAGAGAATTGGGAAAAAACTCATGGCTTGGGATAAAAACAGTTTAACAGGACAGCAAGAGAGAAGGAAACAACAATGATAACAACAACAATAATACCGACAAAGGAATGTACAAGAACAAGTGATGCCCAGTACAGCAATTGCTCACCCCCCGGTGAGCGATAGCCCGTCCCCGAGCAGCGATTCCTGCCCCTGAGCTAAGTCCAGTTTATGTACTGAGCATGATGCTGTATGGTAGGGAATATCTCTTTGGCCAGCCTGGGTCAGCTCTCCTGGCTGTGTCCCCTCCCAGCTTCCCAGGCACCCCCAGCCTTCTTGCTAGCACGAGAAGCTGGACTGTCCTTGACTGTTTAGCAACAGCTCAAAACATCAGCACATTATCAGCATTTTCTCATCCCAAATCCAAATCATAGCCTCACACCAGCTTCTGTGAACAAAACAACTCTATCCTGGCTGAAACCAGGACAATGATGTTGTGGGGGATCATGTCAAAGGCCTTACACAATCCAGACAGATGACATCTGTTACTCTTGTCCAGTGATGTAGTCACTCCACCATACAAGGCCTCTAGGTTGATCAGGCAGGATTTGCCCTTGCTGAAGCCATGCTGGCTGTCTCGAATCACCTCCCTGTCCTCCATGAGCCTTAGCATAGCTTCTAGAAGGATCTGTTCTATGATCTTCCCAGGCACAGAGGTGAAGTCAATCCAGACAGATGACATCTGTTACTCTTGTCCAGTGATGTAGTCACTCCACCATACAAGGCCTCTAGGTTGATCAGGCAGGATTTGCCCTTGCTGAAGCCATGCTGGCTGTCTCGAATCACCTCCCTGTCCTCCATGAGCCTTAGCATAGCTTCTAGAAGGATCTGTTCTATGATCTTCCCAGGCACAGAGGTGAAGTTGATGGGTAGGTAGTTCCCAGGGTCCTCCTTCCTACCCTTTTTAAAAACGGGTGCAATGTTTCCCTTTTTCCAGTCTCCAGTGGTTTCACCTGACTTCCAGGACTTCTCCAATATCATGGAGAGTGACTTGGAAACTACATCATCCAGTTCCCTCAGGAGTCTGCAATGCATCTTGTCATGTCCCATAGACCTGTGCATGTTCAGGTTCCTCAGGTGGTCTTGAACTTGATCTTCTTTTACAGTGGGAGGGACTTTGCATCTCCAGTCCCAGTCTTGTAGTACATCCACTCGAGAGGCGTGGAAAGAGATCTCCACTGGCAGTGAAGACTGAGGGAAAGAAGTCATTGACTACCTCAGCCTTCTCCTCATCTGTTATTATGTTTGCCAGTCTTGCTCATCAAGGGGGGTATGCTTTCTTTGACCTTCTTTTTCTGGTTGACATACCAGGGCTGTAGAAGCCCTTCTTATTATTCTTTTCATCCCCTGACAACTTCAGCTCCAGCCATGCCTTGGCCTTCCTAATCCCAATCCCTACACAACCGGGCAGTGTCCCTGTATTCTTCCCAGGATACCTGTCCCTGCTTCCACTGCCCATGTAGTTCCTTCTTGCCCTTTAGTTTTACCAGGAGGTCTTGACCTGCTTACTAGACTTATTTTATCCAGTGCTTCCTTTTAGATCATGTTTTCTAGATCTCTGATCTGTATCTGGGATTGCTTTAATTTGAAATTCCTCTCTTCGGAAGACATCCTTGTTGAAGGTGACCTGCCCAGACAGTCCTCTACCTGTTGCCCCACCAATGAGCAAAGTAAGTAGGCTTATTTAATACATTTTGCGTACTACACTTTTGATTATATTTTGAGTATGGTGTTTATTTTTTTTCTCAGCAGGATGATTTCACAGATTCAAGTTCAGTTTATGATTCACTATAATCCCTGGAAAGGTGGGGAATTAATTTCTTCACAATCATTTGTTTTTTCTTCCCACTTATGCTGTTAATTATATCTGTCTAAACGTGGTTCCTTGCACTCGTGTCTGTTGAACTACATCTGTTTTTTTTCCAGACCATTTCTCCAATTTCTCAAGATCATTTTGAATTCTCATCCTGTCCTCCAGTACGCCTACAGTCCCTCCCAGCTATGTGTTGTCTGAAAATTTAATCATATGCTCTTGATTCCATCATCCCAGTTGTTAATAAAAAAACTGAATGAAACTACTCTCTGTACATCTTTTCTTTCTGGCAATGAAGCACAAATAACAATTTTTTTGGCACAGCTTCCGAGTCACTGTTAAAGAGTCAACAGAAATCTATTTCCCTACCTGGATTAATAAAAAAAAAGTTATAAATTGCAAAATCATACTAAATTCAAGCCACCATAGATTTATATCCAGAGTTTTCAATATTTCCAGGGCCTCTGATCTTGTAATGGAAAAAAATTGGGTGGGTTTTACCAGTTGTTGGTTTTTTTTCAAATTCAGATTAATTCATCTGTTTATTATCCTTCAGAAGTTTGACATAATCTATTAATGCAGAATTTTTTCTTTATCTGTATAATTCTATGTCCCTCTCCTCTACAACTCTTTTCCCCACAAAATCTATGATCATCACTGCACATAGTCTTTCCTTGTCTTTCAGGGTAGGATGTATTTCAATGCAAAGTTTATAAGGGTTTAGTAACATGTCTTCATATCTAAGGATAAATTTCCATAAGTATCCAAAGTGTCTAAGCTCTCAATACGGAGAAAATATATTCCCAGTTTGATTAAGTTACCCACACAAGTGTCTAGTAACATTGAGGTCATGCAGTGTCTCCAAGAGAGCCACTGGGGATATAATACCAGATCAGTGTGACCCATGTCTTCCTTAGCTAGCCTGAAGATCTCAAATGGTACTTGATCCTTAAGTTTAAACAACTGAAATGCAATTTAGGTTCCACTGGTTACAGTGGGGATTCAGGTCTAATAATGTCTATTACTATTTGAGATGCTGTAGGGTATTCTCACTCTACCCCAAATATCTGTTTCAAAAGGACCTGGGTTATTCATAGGTCCAGTATTATATCTGGAAGGAGTATATGGAAGTCTGGATACTGAAGAGCACTTCATATGGCACCAGATGCCTAAGTGTGGGTATTTTAATCAAGTACCTGGCACACCTTCAAACATGTACGTACAGAAATCTGAATTTAAGGGTTCTAATCTCAAATTGAATCCCACCATCAGTCATAGATCCTCCTTGAGATGGCAATGAATTGCACTGAGGTGATTTCAAAACTTCTGACATATAAACAACCTCCAGTCTAAATTCCCTATTGTAGGCTGATGCTTTGACCTAGATTCAGCTCAAATATGTAGTCCTTGCTCAGACTAAGCAGTAAGTATCTATTGCCACTAAGATACTTCTAGGTGTTCTGACTGACCTCCAGATTCCAGTCCAGGAGGGTTTGTGTCATAACTGCTAGGTCCATGAAGATATCACAGGTATCCTAAAGTTTACCAAACAACACTGTAATCTATATGTAGGTAATGGAACTTATTGTCTTATTCTGCCTTCAGTGGCATTGATTACTCTAGTAAGTAGCTCAAGTTAACCTTTTGGGGAAGACAGAAGCAAAAAAAAAAATGCATTAAACATTTCCTCCTGCTTGGTGTCATCTGTTTACAATTCACCCTCCCCAGTGAATAGTAGACCAACAAGTTCATACTCATCCACTTACAAAGTTATGACTACCATTTTTGATGTGTCCTACTACTTGCATGTTGTTTTGTGTCTTAGCTTTTCTAACCCAAATCCCTACATACTTGTGCTACTTTATTATAAACTCCATTGATACTTGGAACTAGTTTCTGCTTTCTATATGATTTCTTCTTATGTTTGAGTTTGATGAAGAGCTCGTGACTTAGCCATATGGGTATCTTACCTGTGCTTCCTCTGCTTCTTCCAAATAGAGATAGTTTGTACTTGTGTTTTTTATTATTTCTTTGAGGAACTTAACTCTTTTTACCCTTAAAAACTCATTTATCAAGACAATTTTATCTAATGGTTTCTTTTACAGATTTTTTAAAGCGTGTCTTTTTTACATCCTTTTTTTTAAACCTTTTTTAGGTGAAATTAAAAGAGTTAATTTGAAGTTGGTTTAACACCTTAATATGTTATTTTAAATACTTCTCATTAACTTCAGTCATACACAGTACAGAGCTAGTCTGTCTCTAGACTTTGTCTCTCTGGACGGCAAATCTGCCACATGCTGTTCATGAAGACTGAGGAAGAAAAGGCCCTTGCATATACATACGTAGACATGGGTTAAGACACTAATTACAGGTTCTTATAGCAAGTGATACTCCCCAATGATTGAAAGCCAGAACTTCTTCGGTAAACACGAAGTAAATATTGTCTTGAATGATTGATCACTTGATAACTCCAAGAGGGCTTCCTCTGTCTCAGTGACAGATTCCTGGCAAAGATAGATAGAAAGGGTTGTTGAATCTAGTCACCTTGATCAACAGTTACATCATCAAAACATTTTAAAGTGCCTAAGGGAATATGGCAGATAACAAACCCCTATTGGTTTCATTGTTTCAAGTTCCAGCCTACTTTATTTGCCCAAATTTTACCACAAAGTGAATTATCTCCACATGTTTCTTTCCAGTCATAGCTTCCTCTTTTAGGAAGTTAATGCAAAACTATCAGTCAATGTGGGGTTCAATATGAGATTAAGATACCAGAATACCCCAGTTATTATGTATCTACAGGCACACTATGTGTCCAAGCTCTCACTATAGCCAATTGAGATACAGGACTTCTTAGTTCATTCTCTAAAGGTAGGTCTCTACAGTAATTAGAGATCTATAGAGTATGCTGCCTGGCATTCATCTATTATGTCAGTAAAACCTTTTGTCCACAACCTTTCATAGGCATGTCGTCCTAACTGCCAACCCATGCAGAGGTTGAGATCCTCTTGTTCATCTCAAATGGCGATGTTTAGGCAATGGGACTGAGCCCCTAGTGGCTGAAACTTGGATAAAGAAAAGCTCAAGTGAACCTATGAAATAAACACAATTTTTAGGTCAAAGAAGAACATTAGGATTTTTCCACAAAATAGCTTAATCCCATTAGTTTACAAAACATAAAATAGTCTTGAAATCAAGAGGAAAAAAAATTATTCTTTATACACCACTATCAGAATATTTCAGGCTCAATGTAAGTTTCACTTAGGAAGCCATAAGTTTTCTGTATTTTTTTTTAAACACTGTTGCTTTCTAACACCTCTCAGCTCTGTTGCTACATCAACTTGCTCACTACATCCCCCTTTCATATACAGGGTTTTCCTATAATCTTCTCTTGAAATGAACTGCTAAATAGTACAGCATATTACTGCTTCTCACGTATCTCACAATGGCAAGTGGTCAAACTAAATTAATTGCACTTCTAGACTCAATGAATCACAAGTATTTTAGGGTCACATTTTAAAAGGTTTTGTTATTGTCAGTTCTTAGCAATGCATCAAGGGTAGTGGTCAACAGCTCAATGTCCAGATGGAGATCAGTGACGAGTGCTGACCCTCAGGGGTACTGGGACCAGTACTGTTTAATATCTTCATCAGTGACCTAGACAGTGGAATCAAGTGCACCCTCAGCAAGTTTGCAGGTAACTCCAGGCCGAGTGATGCGGTTGACACACCTGAGGGACAGGATGCCATCCAGAGGGCGAGGAATGGGCCCGTGTGAACTTCGTGAGGTTCAACAAGGCCAAGTGCAGGGTCTTGCAGGGTGCACGTGGGCCAGGGCACCCCCCAGTATCAAGACAGGCTGGGAGATGAAGGGGTTGAGAGCAGCCCTGCCCTGAAGGACTTGGGAGTACTGGTGGATGAAAAGCTGGACATACACCTGCAATGTGCGCTCGCAGCCCAGAAGGCCAACAGTGTCCTGGGTTGCATCCAAAGCAGCATGGCCAGCAGGTTGAGGGAGGCGATTCTGCCCCTCTACTTCACTCTACTGAGAGCCCACCTGGAGTACTGCATCCAGCTCTGAAGACCTCAGCACAGGAAAGACACAGTCCTGTTGGAGCAGGTCCAGAGGAGGCCACAAAAATGGTCAGAGGGCTGGAACACCACTCCTATGAGGACAGGCTGAAAGAGTTGGGGTTGCTCAGCCTGGAGAAGAGAAGGTTCCAGGGAGCCATTCTTGCAGCCTTCCAGTACTTAAAGGGGGGGCCTGTTGCAATACAACAATGGGTAATGGTTTTAAACTAAAAGGGGGTAGATTCTGACTAGATAGAATGAAGAAATTTTTCACAATGAGGGTGATGAACCACTGTCACAGGTTTCCGAGAGAGGTGGTAAATGCTCCATCCCTGAAACATTCAAGGTCAGGTTGGAGGGGGCTCTGAGCAACCTGATGTAGTTGAAGATGTCCCTGTTCATTGCAGGGGTGTTTGGACTGGATGACCTTTAAAGCTCCCTTCCAACCCAAACTATTCTGTGATTCTATGATTCTATGATCACTGAACACCAATAGCTTTGAACAGGACAATAAAATGCATTATAGCAGAGTTGCAAGTCTGTCTCCATGTGGTGGAGAACATCTTCTAGATATATTGGGGAGAATGACTATTTATCTGACTGTGTGTAGGTGTTCATATATTTAGTAATTAGCCAGGAAACATAAGAATCCATCAGTTCTTTTGCAAGTTTTGTTGTCTCATTGCTCATAAAATCCAATCATTTCCATTTCTCTTTCTTGCCACTGAAAAATCTCTGTTGGCTTATCAGCCTGTATGGCACTTCTTCCTTTCATTTTTTCATGCTCAGAATGATTTGCATAATATCAGATGAAATACAGTTTAGGTACCCTTCATCAAGCCATGTGTTATATATCGTTCTTGATATTTCTTCTTCCAACTTTATGATGCAACACGGTGTTAATCCTTCTTCTCCACTGCTTGTGTGGGTTTTTTTCTGTGTATCTTCTACCAATTCTTCACTTGGGCATGAAGCACCTTCACTGACTTTTCTCTTTATGATTTATGTTGTTTCATTGTCTACTGCAAGACTGTGCCAGTAATCCATTTTAATAAGAAAAATGTCTAATCTCAAACTGGACAGCAACTAGATAATACTGAAATTTTTATGCCTTCTAATAGGCCTGGAAATCTGTAAATTAGCGAGCCTTACTGCAATTACCCACTTTAATTTGATAGCTGTTCTTATTATTAACAGGAATCCATATGAATTTAGTCTAATTTAGTCTCTGACTAAATTTGTCTCTCCCACATTCTTAAATTCATTTGGAAGATTTAAAATGCATCTTCATAGCAAGAGTGCCTCCTAAATATATCTAATGAATACTTATTTTGAGGTTTGTTGCCACCTCTGCTTGAATCAAGGACATTTGACAGTGGCAATGGATATTTTAAAACAGCATACATTTACGAATATTTTAATTCTTATAAATAGAAGTTTAAGCTTGGTTTGAATAAGTTTGACTGGTTGATGGAGCCAAGATACGAAAGCAACCTTTTTGGGGAAACTATTGTTTTCCTGACAAAGAGAAACATGGATTTGCATATCCCAAAACCACTAAATCATATCTTTCTGTTCTTCTCTGTTAAGAAAAGGCCTCGGCATCCTCTTTTCGCTCCTGTCATGCTCAGCTTCCCTCTCTCAGCTGAGAGCATTTCTCCACCATCACCAGCTCTCTCATACACCAATACACCAGCAACCATGCTTTTTCTCCCTTTAATCTCCTGCCTACACTGCCAAGAGCAAGAAACATCATTCTCCTTACTTTCTAGAGTTGACCTACCAGATCCTCCCCACAAACACTTAGCAAAACACTAATCCTTGCTTTCTGAATAGTCCTATTACCTTACTGTAGCACAGTCAGGTGAGAGAAACTGAAATGAAATTGTTAAAACACATGAGGTACAATTCAGACACCCAAACAAAAGCTCCTGTCTTTAGGACCTTTTCAAAAACCTTAGGGTATCTGAGGTATCTGCAAGGCACTTCTGCATATGAAGTGTGACCTGCAGGAGACATCTTCTGAACAATGGGAGGCTAGGTGGAATTTTGTATTTACTGTGAAAAATGCTCCTAAAAGTCTGTATTTAAGCAACAAAATCTCCTTCTGCTTTCCCATATGTTTCGACCTAGGCATCAACTAGCCTCAGCCAGGAATATCTAAATCCTTATCTACTTCCCTTAGGATATTCTCTGTGACTCTGCACTCCACCCACCTTGAGAACTGCTCACATTTGCAGGAGTCAGTAAAGCTTGGAAGAGGTTTTAACTTATTATTACTCAGTTTGATGCCAGACAGAACACCACAAGTAGATGAAACAAATGATGTAGGAAAGAGAAGTAGGTGGCAAAACAATTAGCAGTGTTCAGAAAAGAAATGGAAGTTTGTTTGCTCTTTGTACCAGATAACAGTGATTTGTTGATGTCCCGATCTTCTTACATCTAAAATATATATAGCTATAATGCCCATAATGTTACAAAAAGTCAGATTGTTTGGAAATCGAAGTTTTCTTTCTTGCAATCATTCAGAGTCTACCTGATCCTAGAGCAGCTCCGCATGCCAAAAGATAGGGTCACTGCATATCATGATTAAGTGTCATACCTGACATCATATCTAAGCTAAAGGTCCAGGCTAAGTAACCTAGTTCCTAGTGAAAGATGGATAAACTTTTTTGTTACCCAGTGAGTGGTGTATAATCCTAGGGGAGAAATGCATCAATAACAGATCCTGTACAGGTACGCTAGCAAAGTGGTAGAGTCTGTTTTGTTTATGCCACTGGGCTAGAAGTCTGAAGTGCTGCATTTAATTTTTGACTCTGATACTGGTGTGATTTCCAGTAAGTTATTCAGTGATCTTTCTCTCACTGCTTTTCATATATAAACTGATGAACTAGTTATTCTTAGCTATAGGTATCCCTAATTATAGAATTAACTTTTCTTCTTTACACCCTATAACTGTACTTCCTTAATTTCCTACGAATGTATGAACTCTCTAGAACAAATACTGTCTTCAGCTTTACCTAAGTACTACTTAGGAAAGAACATGGTCTCATTTTGATTTGTGACCTGTTAAGTACTAGTGTAATGTGACTATAAAGATCACGTCTCTGTTTTGTTTAATGACTTTATCAATAATGAAGAGTTTTTCATTATGATGGGTTTTTTTCTATTGCTGCTTCATTTATTTCACTGAATCTTCATATAATGTATCAGCACTAAATTGTATTAACATGAAAGTAATAACATGAAATTAACATGAAAACATGTATTATATATAAACCCAAGATTTTACTTGTAGTATAAATTAAATCTTAATAGTCCAGTCAAGGAATTATTATTAATCTACATCTATTTTTTAGAGAAAAAGAAATGTACTGGATGCAAGTGTCAAGTAATTAGCAGGGAGTGCTACGGGGCAGCCTCTGTGAGGAGCGGCTGGGGCTGCCCCGTGTTCCAGCTGGCTCCAACCCACCCACTGCAGGGCATGACTGAGCCCCGCGGCCAAGGTGGTAGTGCCTAGGGGGAATGTATTTAAGAAAGGGGAGAAGACATCACAGAGGGATGAGAAGGGAACAAAAAGAGTGAGAAACAGCAGAGGGAACAAGGTGAAAGAAGAAGGAGGAGAGAAGGTGCTCCGGGTGCTGGAGAAGAGATTCTCCTGCAGCCCATGGAGAGACCATGGTGAGCAGATATCTATGCTGGAGCCTGTGAAGGACCCCAAGCTTCAGGATGGGGGTATCTCCCAAAGGAACTGTAGCCCATGGAGACCCCAAGCTGGAGACAAGGAAAAGCATGAAGAAGAAAGAGCGTCAGAGAGGAGCTGTTATGGACTGACCACAATCCCCCATCCCCTCTTGCCCTTGCGCTGCTTTGGGTAGGAGGATGTAGAAGAGTCATGAATGAAGGAGTGAAGCTGAGCTTGGGAAAAGGGGTTGTCGGAGGGAGTGTTTTAAATTTTGTCTTTGTTTCTCATCATCCAATTCTACTTTAATTGGCAATAAGTAAGATCACTTTTCCGCAAGTCGAGTCTATTTTGCCCATTATGGTACTCGGTAAGTGATGTCCCTGTCTTTATCTCAACTCACAATCTATTCCATTCTATCTTTTCTTATTTTCTTCACCTGTCCTGTTGAGGAGAGGGAGTGAGAGAGTGGCTGGGCAGGCATCTGGCAGACAGCCAAGGTCAACCCACCACAAGAAAGAAAAATAAATTTTAAAAAATAAACCTGTTGTTTATTTTTATACATTTTTATATCTATTACTTATAACAGACAAGTTATACGTAATTATGGCAACACACTTACCTTTGTTTTACACACACTTCCTCGGTTTTACCTTTCCTGTTGATTTTTATTTTTATTACCCTTCACTTCCCTCTGGGGTGCTAACATTGATGGCTTCCATTTATTAGGGTAGGGGGCAATGAGTCATCAGCATCCCTTGTCCTTCATCAAGTACAAGTATGATGCTGGTAGTTTCTTTATCTCTAGGATCTGTCTGAGGTCATTTTAACATTTGCTAACATGCTTTTACACCTTGGTCTTTCTTCATTAGTCTGCAAGTTCACATTATACCCAAATTTGCTAGATATGGTGCATTTTACATAGATTAAATATTTGCTCTTTGTTCTCCTTCTCACCCCTCAAAGTGTTTTTGTCAAGTTCGAGGTCTGCACTTCCTTAACTGACCACTGGTGAGTTGTTTGTAATGATGGGGTTACAACCAGTGCCAAGCCTGTGCCCTGTCTCTTATCATCTCATGCTTGTACTCCTCTGTGCTGCATCTTGTATTCCTACTTCTCAAGGCCTCTGCTGTTAGAAGAGGCTTATATTTCTCCACACTACACTCTTAAGTTACAGTCATAAATGTTACATTTTACACAGAATAACTGCTTGTTACTGTTATCTATATAAAAACTATGGTAGCACCGAACAAAAATAAGCAAAAGCAAAACAGCTTAGACATAGACTCCTGCTCACAAAAAAAGTTCCTGTTACAGCTAAACCAAATGAAAACAAGGCTCCAGGCAGGTCAAGACAAGTTCAGAGTGAGCCTGACAAGCCTCAATTCTATGGTCTTGCAAACTCAGTACAAAGCCTGTGGCATGTTGTGGTGGGTTGACCCTGGCTGGACACCAGGTGCCCACAAAGCTGCCCTATCACTCACCTCCTAGGCTGGACAGGGGAGAGAAAACATAACAAAAGGCTCATGGGTCAAGATAAGGACAGGGAAAGACCCTTCACCAATTAGTGTCACTGGTAAAACATATTCCACCTGGGAAATTAGTTTAATTTATTACCTATCAAATCAGAGTAGGATAATGAGAATTAAACCCAAATTTTAAAACACCTTCCCCCCACCCCTTTCTTCTTCCTGGGCTCAACTTCACTCACGATTTCTCTACCTCCTCCCCACAAGCGGAACAGGGGGATAGGGAATGGGGGTTGCCATCAGTTCATTACACGTTTCATCCGTTCCTTCTTCCTCAGAGGGAGGACTCCTCATACACTTCTCTGCTCCAGTATGGGGTCCCTCCCAAAGGAGACAGTCCTCCACAAACGTCTCCAACATGAGTCCTTCCCACTGGCTGCAGTTCTTCATGAACTGCTCCAGCTTGGGCCCCCCCACGGGGTCACAAGTCCTGCCAGCAAACCTGCTCCAGCATGGACTCCTGTCTCTCCACAGGTCCACAGGTCCAGCCAGGAGCCTGCTGCAGCACAGGCATCCCATGGGGTCACAGCTTCCTTCAGTCACTCACCTGCTCTGGCATGGGGTCCTCTACAGGCTGCTTGTGGAGATCTGCTGCACTGTGGAGCTCCATGAGCTGCAGGGGGACAGCCTGTTTCACCACGGTTTTCACCACGGGCTGCAGGGGTATCTCTGCTCTGGCACCTGGACAACTCCACCCCCTCCTTCTTCACTGACTTTGGTGTCTGCAGAGTTGTTTCTCTTGCATATTCTCACTCCTTTCTCCAGCTGCAGTTGCTGTTGCACAGCAACTTTTTCCCCTTAACTCTGTTACCCCAGAGGCTCTACCACTGCCACTGATGGGCACGGCCTTGGCCAGCGGTGGGTCCATCTTGGAGCCAGCTGACTTTGTCTCTGTTGGACATGGTGGAAGCTTCTAGCAGCTTCTCACAGAAGCCACCCCTGCAGCCCTCCTGCTACCAAAACACTGCCACACAAAACAAACTCACATGTGACTGGCAATGGCAATAGAGCATTACTGGTCTGCAGGGCTACACTCCAGTGAGCTACCTCAATAAAACTTTGAAGAGAAAACAAAATTTTGTAAGATTCTGAAGGTATTCATATTTATTGAGGTCTTAATATTAAATAACCTATTTTTCTTTATTCTATACAAGCAAACATGAGAAACTGGCAGTCTATACACACCTAGTCCCCTTGACTTAGCCACTCTCACAAATGTGATTATGGAATGGAATTAACTGGTTCTGCTTTTAGCTGCTTTGCCCCAGCAGGCAATTTCTTGCCCAGACAAGAAATTTTTAGGATGTTCCAGGTGTTAATGTGTGAGTGAAAAGGATGGATTCTCAGAGACATTAGTCTGAACTGGAATAGTATATATATTGCCTCATGATCAGGATCTGTGGCCCAAACGGTGATTAGCTTTCTCAAGGCTTTTCTGTGTCCAAATGGAATACAAGGTATTTATCACACTTTTTTCACCAAGGTAAAATCATGTGAAAGGAGGCAAAACAAACATATCAGAGCTGAAACACTTGTCTTTATATTATTAGAATTATCTTTGCCAGATAATGGATTTCTATTCTATAGTATATGTGAAGACTGATTAGGCCACAAAGCCCAGGAAATTATAAAAAGGAACTCATTTAGTTCTCCAAAAATAAACACTTATATTTTGTTCCGGAGGAGCCTTACCTACATTTTGTTGGCCTTTGATTGATTGTTCAGGTATTTATACAAACCAATAAACTGACTATGCTTTTTATCTCATTAATGAGAGAGGACACAAGTAGAGAAAATAAAGTCTTTATTGCCAAATGAATAGCACAGCAGGGTACAATTTGATAAATAGAAGATTTCATTTTACCACATGGGCCTTCCTACTGAAATCCACATCTCCTAAGTAATTTAATGAACTGTGATGGTTGAACCAGTGCCAATTTTAATACAAAGCATTTTAATCAGCTAGCAAAATAAACTAGAATTGAGCAACACTTGAATAACATTTGAATGTGTAAAGGAATATGTTACTGAGAATTATGTTAGTGACTCTGGATGAATCAGAGAAGTTGCTGTCTCTGCTGGATTTAACTAGTTGGATAGTTGGGTTCATTATTATTCCCCTTGCATCAGTCATTTGAATTTTGCTCTTTCTAATCTAATCTAATCTAATCTAATCTAATCTAATCTAATCTAATCTAATCTAATCTAATCTAATCTAATCTAATCTAATCAGGTTTACTCTGCTGTTCACCTGGTCTTCCTCTATCCGTATTATCTTCCCATTATTTTCTTACCAAATGTTGACTGTATTGCTGGCATCCAGTCTAGGTCTGGAATTGCAAACATCACATTCATACACATAGGTGTATATATGTCCGTTGGTGTGCATGCTTACTACTTGCAATAATCCAGGCTTCTAACTGCCGCAATAACAGAAGCAAAAGCACAGTCCAAGAATGCCTCCACAGTATGAGACGTTCTTCTGAAGGAATGTTTTTTCTGTTATGTTTTGCTCATATTCTTAGTTTCCTATAACTTGAGCACACAGTGTCCTCCATCCTTGCTGGGATAGGTTGGGGAAAGGTGGTTTTATTGTTCTCTAATGGACATCTCTAGTTCCCATAGTGAACCAAACTGCTGGATGGACATACTGCAGAGAAGGGGATATGTGTGGCTGAGGTTGATAGATCTCTTCTTAATTACAAGAAGCAGAAAGAGCAGCAGAATTAAGATGCTGAAAGCCAGTGGGCTTCCAGAAAATTAGACAGTAGAATGTGGCTTTCTGCTCTCAACCATTAGCCATTCATTCAGTCCAGTGATGGAATTTGCCATCAAAGTGGCCTAGAGCCTATTAAATTTGGCATAATCATTTTACAGAAAACTGTCCTATTTTTCCTTCTGCTTGTTTTATGGAATAATATGAAAAAAAAAACCCCACAACTCTGAAAAGACAGTGTCTGTCCAGTAGGAAATGAACAGAACCCATTTACACAGTTATTTTCTACTTTATGTCTTAGTCACTCAAGAAAAGGGAGGAGTGAGGAGGAAAAGTGGGAGAGAGAGTTTTCATTCAAATTAATTTGAAGGGATTATAACAAATCTATCCCTTATATTTGTAATGGAAAACTGAAAGGTCCTCATTTGTTATTTAACAATCCTATAGCACTAGAGAGCACAGTTTCCCTGATGAAAAGAACGAATGTTTGTCACATATTTATGCACTTGCTGTTAATTTTGACACATCTCACATTTCAATTTTAAATATTTGCATTGATCAAATACTATTCAATCAATAACTTCTGGGATTTATTTCATAGCTATTTTCAATAATTATTTCTGATGCATTACGAAATTGTTGGAATTGTATGGTCAGACACCTGACAGCTGTAATAGCATGTCACATATATATTTCCTTTGTAAAAGATTATGCAACTGTATTATCTCATTACAGAGATGTATTTTTTAAAAGTTAGAAATTTATGTCATATTCATAACAGGTCTTTCACAAACAGCCTTTGGTGTAATACTGAAACATTCACACATATAGTAATTGTACTGTAACCATAATCCATTGTATATTTGTTCTGAATTTTCTCCTCCATTGCTTCCTCCTACCCTATTATTTGTCACTTTATTTAATTTCTATGTTTGATACAGTGCCTATTGTTCTAATGGAAGGATTCTAACAGCCTTCAATAGGTTTTGAATTGCACTTTGACCTTTTGTGTCTGAACAAAAATACACATGACAAATTAATCTGTAAATCAATTACTTCAGAAATAAATATTTTAAAACCTGAAATTAAAATAATACCTGTTATAGATGCATAAATGATCATAGTCTCATTCAATAGCTAATCTATGATTTAGACAAAGAAAAAGTCTATTTTTTGAGTATTTACTTTGTAATTTTCAATATAATTTAATTTTTTTTTAATTTAGTTGTCTGTCAGTGCTTTTAAGGATGTATTTAGTAGGAATCCAACTGTTGACTCAACAACGGAGTTGAGTAGAGAGAGAACCCAACACTTTGACAAGTTCTTCATATATTCAATCTTTGTTTAAAATGTGCCTATATTCTTATTTTGTTTTAATGAACTTCCCAATTATTTTAATAATAATTATCATTTAAAAAAAAAAAACAGATAGGGTAATCTTATTCAAAAGTAATCATATATTTCTCCCCAATATTGTATAAACCTGGCAGAGCAAAACGCATGTATATATCATTTGCTGAAGTATGAAAACATTGTGGCAAGGACTGTAAGTGATTTATCTTGAGGCAGAAAGCATGGAAGACAGATCAACAGAGAGTATTGTAAAACTTCGTGCAGATTCTTTGTCTGATATAATTTATAGGCTGTTTACTAAAATATTAAACCTTTTTATCTTGGAAGATTAAAGACAGCCAAATTAGATTCTGGCACACAGACTTGTAGAAGAATTAGATAGCTTTGTTATTGTAATGAGGTCAGAAATAACGTTTCTTGGGTTTTGTGAATTGCTAATTTATTTCTTGAGAGCAATTTACATCGGGAACATTCTGTAGTTCCATTTTTAGTGAAAAGAAAATCGATATTTTATTCTCTTTAAAATATTGCTTGCAAAATATACAACTAACTGGCTTACAAGTAACAGTCTTCACTGGGATTACCTGACAGCTGTCAGGTTTCCATGAGGAAACATGATCGGTAATTTAGAAATGAAACACCATAATATTGTTATGAGAACTTACCATTAAGCTCAATTTTGAAAGTTTTTTTTACTATAAACTGACCAAACGTACTAGACAAGTAAAGCATAAGCCAGTCACTGAAACAATGTTTGCTATCATATTTTGTTTCTGAAATTAATATATATCCACTTGTCCCACACATAACTATGATCAGGCAAAAGAACTCTATCTGCAGTGGAACATTAAGGGGAAAGACAAATGAATAACCATTTCTTTGAGGTGTTTCCTGCAAATTCTATGGTGAAAAAAGTTGCCATCATAATGTGATAATACTACCACATATCTTACCGTCCTCTTTTGGTCACCCTGAGGCTTTGTCCTTCGAAGATATTTTTGGAGGGGAGTGTACGTGGGTGTATATATTTATAAACGTAAAGGAACTACACAACTTGTATACAGCTTGCACTATATTGATACTTTTGAAATCTTTTCACAAAGATTTCAAGAAGATTGTGCATTTGGTTTGGCTTGCCTTGTAAAGAGTTTTTAATCTGTGTGGCAATGCCACAGAGAAAAACCATACAGCCATATATTCTTTCTGTGCACAGATCTCCAAGAAACAATTAGAACTTAAATTTCTTATATATTTACACACCCAAAAAAGTACAGGACAGTACAGTACAAAAAAGGAAAAATAGAGAGTGTAGGAAACAGAACGGAAAGGGAAAGAAGAAGTAAGAAATGCACCAGTACTCTTTGGTTCTTTTTAGAATGTACTTGGGTGGTGGTTTTTTTCTAACGTAGATGTTTGCTTTCCTTCAGATGCATTAAAAGAAAGTGGGAACTTGCTTGGCTGTCTTCCCTCAAAAACCTTAGAGCTAGTAACCATCATGAAAATATGAGCTAAGGTATTCAAAATATTCATGCAGAACTAGCAGATGTGACAAAATGCATGTTACCTTTTGCAACTAAAGGTTAAGTAAAATATTCTAGATTGTATTTAATGGCACAAAATACTTGAGTTCAGGCAACAGCGTCAGTCTTTTCAGCTGCTAAAACCTGAGAGATTTCTGAGAATAACAGTGATCAACAAATAACCATTGCTTTCTATATATATGATGAATAATTAATTGAAGTCAATGCAGCCTTAACTGGTTGATGGCAATAGAAAATATAATACCAAAGATACAAACATACTTCAAGCAAATAAGATTTTCTATATGTAAGGGATGGAGTTTCAACTTCTATGGATGCGGACCACCCGGTGATCACTTTTTAAAAAAAAAAAGGTTAAATGAAACATCAGACCCATAAATCATGGGTGGAAAAGTCACTTTAAACTGCTTATTTTACTGGCAAGGCAGTCTTACTCTCTAAATTATGTCTCCCAGGCAGAGACTCGGCTGTGTAAATACCTAGCAACATGTACTTAGCATGCACTGAGGCATCTGAAACGTTCAGGTGTGTAGTTCCCCAAGGGGCTGTGTGTGACAGAAGACCCCTGCTCTTCTGGGATGGCAGCTAGGGGTCAGGCAAGATACAGTCAGTGATTACGCACCTGAATGCTTCCTCTAGTGTTTTGCTCAGTCTCATTTAAGCATCTCAGATGATGATTTGTCGGCTTGGACTATCAGCTAATATAGAACTTCTGCAATTCAGTCTGATTTTACAAACTGTGTTTTACTGTTCTTTTCCTAAGTTCTTACATCTTATCTTTACAGAATAAATTTGATCCTGTTTTCTGCCTTAGACTGGAATGGATGCAAAAGACTATTAGCAGATGAACAGACCTTTCATAACAGCTCAAAAACCCAGCCAAAGTCTGGAAAACATAGTTCTCCTTAGCCACATTAACCTCTGCACCTTGCAGGGAGAATTTTTACTTCCTGCTCCCAGCACATTTTCACATTGTTATTTGTCTTATATAGTCTGTGCCTCACCCTCGTTTTGATGAAATCTACTTTAACTTTTTCCTTCAGGCATGCATCATCAAGGTTATAATATTCTCTTTGACCTCAGATTTTGGTTAGAGAACAGTGTAACTAACCAGGTCAGCTGGGACCATGCAGGGATATTTTCCTCAATTAGTGATTTCACCTTTATTTCCTGAAAAGGCTTTTGGCATGCTTTAGTACAGCTTTTCTTTCTCTTGTTTTGTTTTCTTCTGCTGTCTCACTTACAGCATATTTTCATTTAATACAAAGTGTTCAAACAAGTTCTCAGACAGATAACCTCAGCAACATATGGTATTTATCTAAATTCTACATAAAAACACTTCATTTTTCATGTATTCTAACTAAATTGTTTCTATAATGTTGCCCCAGTAACTACATGTATTGTCTAACAAAACATCTTTACTGCCCACCTTTAAACCCATCCAGTGTGCTTACTTTCTACAGCTATAAGAATTATCTTGAGCACATTGTTTATTATGTCCCTGAATTGTATATAAGGAATGGGAGATGGAGCTCTAAACAAAAAAAAAAAGTGATCTGTATTGGTTTTGGCTGTGATAGAATTAATTTTCTTCGTAGTAGCTTGTAGAGTGCTATGTTTTGGATTTGTGATCAAAATGATGCTTTACATATCACTGAAGAGAGCTTGCACAGAGTCAAGGCCTTTTCCATCTCCCACACTGCGCTGCCCTGCCAGTGAGCAGGCTGGAGGTGCACAAGAAGTCAGGGGGGAGCACAGATGGTATAGCTGATGTCAACAGACCAAAGGGGTATTCCATACCATATGACATCATAGAATCATAGATCACAGATTCATAGAATACTTTGGGTTGGAAGGGAGCTTTGAAGGTCATATAGTCCAACCCCTCTGCAGTGACCAGGGGCATCTTCAACTAGAGCCGGTTGCTCAGAGCCCCTTCCAACCTACCTCAAATGTTTCCAGGGATGAGGCATCTAGCACCTCTGGGGGCAACCTGTGCCAGTGTTTCACTACCTTCACAGAAAAAATTTCTTCCTTATATCTAGTCTAAATCTACCCTCTTTTAGTTTAAAACCATTACCCCTTGTGCTATCGCAATAGGCCCTGCTAAAAAGTCTGTCCACATCTTTCTTTTAAGCCCCCTTTAAGTACTGGAAGGCTGCAAGAATGTCTCCCTGGAGCCTTCTCTTCTCCAGGCTGAATAATCCCAACTTTCTCAGCCTGTCCTCATGGCAGAGGTGTTCCAGCCCTCAGATCATTTTTGTGGGCCTCCTCTGGACCTGCTCAGACAGGACTGTGTCTTTCCTGTGCTGAGGACTCCAGAGCTACACACAATATTCCAGGTGGGATCTCACCAGAGCAGTGTAGAGGGGCAGAATCACCTCCCTTGACCTGCTGACCACATTTATTTGGATGCAGCCCAGGATGTGGTTTGCCTTCTGGGCTGTGAGTGTACACTGTCATCTCATGTCCAGCTTTTCATCCACGAGTACCCCCAAGTCCTTCTGGCAGGGCTGTTCTCGATCCCTTCATCCCCCAGCCTGTCTTGATACTGGGTGTTACCCCAACCCAGTTGCAGGACCCTGCACTTGGCCTTGTTGAACTTCATGAAGTTCACATGGCCCATGCCTCGAGCTTGTCCAGGTCCCTCTGGATGGCATCCCATCCCTCAGGTGTGTCCACCACACTGCTCAGCTTGGTGTCACCTGAAAACTTGCTGAGGGTGCACTTGATCCCACTGTCTAGGTTATTGATGAAGATATTAAACAGTACTGGTCCCAGTACAGACTCCTAAGGGACACCACTTGTCACCAATCTCCATTCGGACATTGAGCCATTGACCACTACCCTCTGGATGCAACCTTCCAACCAATTCCTCATCCACCCAACAGTGCCCCCATCAAATCTATATGACTCCAGTTTAGGGACAAGGATATTGTAGGGGACTTACAGAACTCCAGATAGATACATCAGTAGCTCTTTCTTGCCCACTGATGTGGTCACTCCCTCATAGAAGGCCACCAGGTTGGTCAGGTAGGGCTTGCTCTTGGTGAAACTATGCTGGCTGTCTCTAATCACCTCCCTGTTCTCCATGTGCCTTAGAATACAAAGGTGGGGGGAAGAGGGAAGAAGGGTGGACATTGGGATTTATCGTTTTTGCTTTCCCAAGGAACTATTATGTGTGATGAAACCCTTCTTTCCTAGAAATGTCTGAACACCTGTCTGTCAATGGGAAGTAGCAAATTAATTTGTTATTTTGCTTTGCTTAAGCACACAGTTTTTGCTTTCCCTATTAAACTCTTTTTATGCTGACCCACAAGCCTTCTCATAATTTGAAATTCTCTCCCCCATCCCACTGTGGGTAAGTGAGCGATCACTTGAAAGGAAGGGAGAAATCCAGAAGAAATGTGCTTTTTCCTAGAAGAGAAAAATAAAACTCCTTCATTTCATTTCTGAGAAAAGCCCAGATAATTTCTGAAGAGAGTTATAATATAAATTACAGTTACTTTGCATTGCCTCTTTTGCAAATTATGCTATGACTGTGCTATAAGAAATTGTGTAGAAGTGGAGTAGATGGTCTCATACAGTAATTTCCACACTGTTGAATGTAAGAAAGACATCAAGGACCAGTCCCTGGTCCATAGGCCAAATGGTTTAGACTGGCTCCCACCCATGCTGTTTAAGATTATCCATGCTCCAAAGCAAACTAGGCCACAGCCTGGTGCCTTATGGTGCCCTCTAAAATGTATTTTTTTTCCCCTATGTTTTTTAAGTTCAAAGTGTTTTAAACAACATGAAAAGTGTGTTGCAGGCCACCACAACTGTGCTTTTGTAGCACAAAACAATGAAGATGCTGGGTGCTCTTGCATGTCTTGCGGAGGTAGCATAGCAGCACTGTGGAATGAAAGAGCAGCCAGAACCAGTGCAGACTCTTCCTGATAGCTTTTTCTTTCTTTCTTTTTTTTTTTTTTTGGTCTTTTTTCTTTTTTGTCTTTTTTTTTAATGAGAAAATGGAGAAACATGACTAGCCCTTGTCTGGCAGAAATTGTAATGATCTGGATGACGGAGAGGAAGGAAGCTGAAAATTAAGCAGTATGCATGGACAAGGGTTCAGTGCTTGAGTTTGCTCCCTGGTGAATGCAATTGTCATTGTAGATATACCCATCTACCTCTGTCAAAATCAACCATGTGGCATGTGCCACCTAAATGGAACATACCTGCAGAGGGGGGAATGCAAACATCAGTTCAAAAGTACATTTCTTATACTAAAACTGTTTTCATAAAGTCTGAACCTAGAAGAATGCTGTAATTTAATCTGTACACACTATACCTGTCAGTCTTCAATGGCTTTGCACCTATTTATCAAATTATGCCCAATTTAATCATCTGGAACAGCTGGTGCTAAGGTACACTTTGTTTCTATGTGATTTCTGAAATGCAGAAACCTCTCTTTATGGCTATCACTTAGTAACTTATTTTGAATTCCTTTGTCCTCTTCGCCTTAACCAGGAGGACAATAGTGTTTAGGAAATATTTTAGGAATTTCACCTTTTTTCAGGTGACTATCAGTGACCATTTTAGATGTAAGAAGCGTTCCCTGGAAAGCTTATTTGTCCAAGAGTTCAACAGTTTTTGTTCTTCACTTAACAAAAATGCATTCTGTAAGCAATGGGCTATGTTTATTTATGCTATAGCACCCCTGGGTTACACAGGGATCAAATTTATGCCACATATGTAAGCTCCCATGAGGGTCTTCATTGACATTATAATAAGACAAATTTCACTCTGAATGGCAAGCATCATTAAAATGTGTACGATGTCCACTTCTCACTGTTAGCCACTCACCTGTCATCAGTTTTCACAAAGGACGGAGAATCAGAGGAACAGACTTAAGCAGATTTGATCACACAGGCTTTCAATGAAAGGACATTCATCTCTAGCAAACTTAAAGTGGTGAGGAGGCAGTTCAGTTTCATTAAAGCAAAATTTGAACACTTCTCTGTGATGGTGAAGCTGTAATAAGCAATGTTATATGACATTTGCCACATGCCAGAAGGACAAAATCTATTTAAAGAAATCTGTTAATAATTATTCAACAGTTGTTTTTAAAGAGTTAAATTAAATAATCCTAGAGGTGTAGTGTTTATTCAGTTATGACTTTATATACTCATTGTAGAATTTTTGCTGCATATTTTTGATAAATATTATGGGTATGATCATATGACCAAATACACTTGTATTTCCACGGCTTAACAAGCTATTGCCTAGCAACTAAGACAGCTGACCACATTCTTGGTCTTAATCAGTGCCTATTATGTCACATGTATTGGCCTTCATTGTATTTCATTATATAATGTAGGAGTAAAAGAAGTTTTGAGACTGTAAATGCACTTGCAATAAAATGAAGAAAAATAATACCTTATATTATGAAAGAGGCAGAGCCATTTACTTGGCTAAGCTGAATATCCAGATTAAAAATCTACATTTTACATCTAATGATAGATTTTGTTTATTTAAACAGTTAAAAACATTTGTTCAACATGTCTTTCAAAAGCTTGGCAAAGTAGTGCTGTTTATTGTTAGGTAAGTTTAATATACATAAGGGGGTCTAACCTTTGTAAAGAGTTTTCTTTACTTCCATGAGTAGCAAGTAATAATTTTTTAATGAGATTATATACCTATATGAATATAGGAAAGATTAGAGCATGGCAAAAATAGTATGTGATATTTCTGTTATTTTACCCAAGGCAACAAAATAATATAATGTAATGAGTGATAATGAGAAAAAATATTTCTCCCATATTTAAGCTTAAAAATTATTCTCTGGTATCATATACCAAAACTAAGTAAAAGTATGCATATGAAAGCATATGTTGACTATAATTCATGTTTAACTGGAACCAATGAACAGCCCTGCCTGCCAGCTTCAAACATCTACTCAAGGAGATATGATTTTCTCCAGTAAGTGGTGAACAACTACCGGAATTTTAAAAGGCTGTATCTAAGGAAAATATGTAGTTGTATACATTATTTATGAAAACATTTTATCTGACATTTAGGGATATGTTAGTACAATGATTGTAGAACTTATAAAGCAAGTAATCACTTCTGCTTGAGGTTTTTCTATCAGGAACACTAAAACTTTAAACATAATTTCAAAGATCCTCACTTTGCAAAAAAGATTCTCAACTATTTTAATAAAAAAAGCTTTAGCCATAAAGATTTTACATCACTTATAGAAGTATTATATCTGTGACTTACATGAAAAGCATTCCACAACATACAGTTTATTTTTACCTTAAAATTGCTATTGATCAACAGTATTTTCAGCATACTGTAGCAGATTCAACCCAAAGCCAGAGGCAAGAACAAGGACAGGCAACTGGGCATATGTATTCTAAAGGAAAAGTTATCTGTATAAAAGGAAGTGTTTATCATACCAGGAGACTAAGTCCTCATTGTACCTGCACTAGCCCTTCAGCTTCTGACACATGCATCTTCAAACTGTATTTATTTTTCTTTAATGTGTAGACTGTAATGTGTAAACTTCATTTTGCATCGGTTGTCTCAGCATATCAGTAGCCTTATTTTTATTCCTTTAACACAGTTTTTAAAATTATTTCTTTAACATAAGCTTTTTAATATAATTTTCTCCACAGTTCAAAATTATATTCCTTCTGTGTTGCTGTCTTCTCTTTTTTCAGGTCTTTTTTCTATACAGGTGCACCAAATGCACCTTACTCAGTATTTTGGTATTCTTGTTTTCCGTCCATTCTCTCGAGCGACATTAGTAATATTACTTTACAATTTGGCTGCCTTAAATCTTGAAAGTTCACCTGTGTCAAAACCAAGTTTTCATAAATACACTTCGAGAGCATTCCCTACAGTACATACAGGATCTCCATTGCATTCTGTGATGGTCCCTCTGCAGCAGAACTCTGCTTCTGGTGCAGATTGCTTTTAGGATCTTCAAGAGAATTTGTATGATATACATATATATGTGTGTGTATATATGCTTATGTTATAGTAAGGGAGATGAAAGTTTCAAAATAAAGGGAGTAATAAGTCCTGTAACTTGTGGCATGCAAATTTGTCAGGGCTTTGGCAGGCCTTTTACCTTCTATCTGAAAGCCAGTTTAAAGGCTTTAAATACCATGTTTTAAAAGATTGCATAATGTTAAAGGGCTTCTAGTCACATACTTTGGACAGCCAAAGAAAAGGAATATTTCAAATGTTCACTAACATGGTTAATTAATCAACTTTTCATATCCCCAGTTACCACCAATTTCCAACTGAAACTTACCAGCATTCAGTTATCCTTTGCTGCTACTGATAGCATAACTATCCATCTATATAATGAACTCTCGGAAGAAGAAATACAGGCAGCTTTGATGAACAAATCTGTTAAAGATATTCGTAGAGAAATGTGACTTATTTAAGTACAGTACATCAATGTTTTTAAATTAAGTAATCTCTCAGGTCATAAGTATTCTGATATTTGAAAATTATTCTTGGCAAAGACACTGTCCTTCCAATTCAAAAAAGAGAAAATTCTACTAGCTCTAAATATATTGACATAATCAAAGAGGTTTTTCTTTAAAAGAGAATGGGCATTTTTAACCTACTTTTGGAGGATAAAATTTTAATACAGCTTATAATTTCTGCCGTAAAACTGTTCAATGTTAATGTAGGTATACCTGTAAGCTACTTTGTAGGGTCCTGCAACTAATATTTATAGGGATCTTTCCACTTAAGCAGTACCTTTCTTCCCACCTGTAATTTTGTTCTCTGTTTTTGTTTTGGAAACTCACAAAGAACAGAAAGATATGACAATGGGCATTAGCCATGAGTGCTCTGTTTGTGCATTTCCTTTATGGGAATTCTTATGGCATGGGTCATCATCAGAGAAGGTGAATTGGAGATAAACAGGATCTTCTCTGAGACTCAACAGCTTGAAAAACCTGTACTATCATGATAAATGCAACCTCTGAAGAAAGTGAAATATGGAAGCTGGTGACTTCTGGTATGAAAAGAAAGGCTCCTGCCCCACCTAAGGTCTTACAAATGCAAAATAGGTTCACACCCCTCAAAATTGAAGAGAAGCCAGCTGTGTCTACAAGCAAAGAACCTGGTTCATCTAACCCTAAAAACAATGCAAGACTACCAGGAAGAAGTGGTGAGTCATCGTAATGGGTGACTCCCTGCTGTGGGGGACAGAGGCACATATCTGTCAACCCAACCAATCATCTGGAGAGGTTTGCTGCCTTCCAAGGGCCAGGATCCGGGATGTTGTGGAAGGACTGACAAAGCTTTTCTAGTCTTCTGACTACTCCAAGAGTAGTTCTCTCTCCAGGAACTTGACATGCTGGGGTGCCTCTTTAAAGTGCATGTATACTAATGCACACAGTTATGGGGAATAAACATGGTAAGTTAAAGATCTGTGTGCAGTTGCATGGTGTATGGGATCGCCCAGCTAGACCAGTTTTGGAGCATGGGGGTGAGATGCAGGGAGTTGTGAATCGACTCAGCTTTGTCTCACCTTGACAGACCCTTATCTATGCAGAGATTACTTGGGGGGAAGTAATGCAGAAGGGGCTCAGCCCAGGGTTGTCTGAACACTGCATCGTGATGAGAACCAAAATCTGAATGGAGCCTTGAATAATCCCCTAAGAAACAAATACTCTGAGCACCATTCCACCACTTTTCAGTTACTTGGTGTGCTGATGGGACATCACACCACCAGAGATAAACACATAATCCACTCAGGCGAGTCCTGCCCCTGCCCATGAAAAAACGGCAGGAAGAACCATTGGGAAGAACTGGCTGTGGCAGCGGGGGGCTCCCCGGCCCATTGCAGCATGCCCCACAGCCAAGCAGGGAGAAGCTGTGGGTAGTTCAGCTGCAGCGAGAAGGTGTACAGGGTAGGAGTGGGGGAGCAATGGATGCTGTACCAGGTAACTTCCCAGGGATTAGGAGGCCTTGCCTGAGAGAGGGTAAGTGATTAAGAAACATGCATGTGATGTTTGGCATGCTTTGGGACTGTGATTGGTGCACTCTTTTAAGGTATTAATGTCTAGCATGCTTGTGGTTTAGAAATGCAATAGTCCATTCCTCCATTGTATCCATAAGAACCTGCAATAGTGGTGTACTGGACCTGTGAGTGAAGTTCAAATATATTGTTATTGGACCTGTAAGTGAAGTTCAAATATCTAATTGGATGGGACATCACACCACCAGAGATAAACACATAATCCACTCAGGCGAGTCCTGCCCCTGCCCATGAAAAAACGGCAGGAAGAACCATTGGGAAGAACTGGCTGTGGCAGCGGGGGGCTCCCCGGCCCATTGCAGCATGCCCCACAGCCAAGCAGGGAGAAGCTGTGGGTAGTTCAGCTGCAGCGAGAAGGTGTACAGGGTAGGAGTGGGGGAGCAATGGATGCTGTACCAGGTAACTTCCCAGGGATTAGGAGGCCTTGCCTGAGAGAGGGTAAGTGATTAAGAAACATGCATGTGATGTTTGGCATGCTTTGGGACTGTGATTGGTGCACTCTTTTAAGGTATTAATGTCTAGCATGCTTGTGGTTTAGAAATGCAATAGTCCATTCCTCCATTGTATCCATAAGAACCTGCAATAGTGGTGTACTGGACCTGTGAGTGAAGTTCAAATATATTGTTATTGGACCTGTAAGTGAAGTTCAAATATCTAATTTGAACCTTACAGTGAAGTCTCTTTCTCACCCTCACACATGGCTATGATCTTTTTGGGATCAGGGAAACATGGTGGGATGGCACTCATGACTGGAGTGTGGCAATGGAGGGATACAGGCTCTTTAGGAAGGACAGGCCCTGGTCCTCAAGGACTTTGACCACCCTGACATCTGCTGGAGGGGCAACACAGCTGGACATAAGCAATCCAGGAGGTTCCTGGAGTGCATCAATGATAACTTCCTCCTCCAAGTGACAGAGGAGCCAATGAGGAGAGGTGCTCTCTTGGAACTCATACTCACCAACAAGGAGGGGCTTGTTGGGCATATGAAGATCAAAGGCAACCTTGGCTGCAATGGCCATGACATGGTGGAATTCAGGACCTTCAGGGCAGAGAGAAGGGTGAAAAGCAAGCTCACAACTCTGGACTTCAAGAGAGTTGATTTTGACCTCTTCCAAGACCTGCTTGGAATATTCCCATGGGATTAAGGCTCTGGACGGAAGGGGGACCCAAGATAGCTGGTTAATATTCAAGGATCACCTCCAAGCTTAAGAGAATCCTATTCCAACAGACGTAAAGTCAGGCAAAAATGCCAGGAAGCCTGCATGGATGAACAGAGAGATCCTAGCCATACTCAAAACCAAAAAAAAAAGCATACAGAGAGTGGAAGCAAAGTCAGGTAACCCAGGGGAAATACAGAAACACTGTCCGAGTATCCAGGGATGAAGTTAGGAAAGCTAAACCCACATGAAACTGAATCTGGCCAGGGATGTCAAAGACAAAAAGAAGGGCTTCTATAAGTACATAGGTGACAAGAGGAATACTGAGGAAAATGTGGGCCTATTGCTTAACAAGACAGGTGACACAGGACATGGAAAAGGCTGAAGTACCAAATGTCTTCTTTGGCTCAGTCTTTACTAGCAAGACCGGTCTTCAGGAGTCCCAGGTCCCAGAGATCACAGGAAAGGCTGGAGCGAGGAAGATGTACCCTTGCTGGAAGAGGATCAGGTCAGGAATACTTAAGCAAACTGAATATACATAACGCCATGGACTCTGATGAGATGGACTCACAAGTGCTGAGGAAGCTGGCAGATGTCATTACAAGGCCACTCTTGACAATCTTTTATCAATTTTAGCAACTGGGTTTAGTGCCTGGAGACTGGAGGAAAGCCAATGTCATTCCTATCTTTAAGAAGGGCAAGGAGGCCCAGGGAGCTACAGGCCAGTCAACTTCACCTTGATCCCTGGGAAAGTGGTGGAGCAGCTAATCCTGGAAATCATTTCCAGGCACATTAAGGTCAAGAAAATCATCAGAAATAGTCAGGAGTTCACTAAGGGGGAGTCATGCTTGACCAACTTGATAAACTTCTATGATGAAATGACTGGCCTGCTAGACAAGGTGAGAGCAGTGGATATTGTCTACCTGGACTTTGGTAAGGTCTTTGACACCATCTCCCATAAGATCCTTATACACTAGCTGGTGATGTATGGGCTGGATAAGCAGCCAGTGAGGTGAGTTACAAACTGGTTGAATGGCCAGATAGAGAGGGTGGTTGATCAGTGACATGAAGTCTTACTGGAGTCCAGTTAGTAACAGTGTACCCCAGGGATCAATACTCAGTCCAATTTTGTTCAAAATCTTTATTGATGATCTGGATGAAGGAGCAGAGTGTACCCTCAGCAAGTCTGCTGATAACACAAAAATGGGAAGAGTGGCTGATATGCCAGAGAGTTGTGCTGCCATCCAGGGGGACCCTCGACAGGCTGGAGAAATGGGTTGATGGGAACCTCATGAATATTAACAAGGAGAAGTGCAAAGTCCTGTACTGGGAGAGGAACAAATCCATGCCACTCAGCTGGAAAGCAGCTTTTCCAAAAAGGACCTGGGGATCCTGGTGGACACCAAGTTGAACATGAGCCAGCAATGTGCCCTTGCAGTGAAGAAGGCTAATGGCTGCAGTAGACAAAGTATTACCATCAGGTGGAGGGAGGTGATCCTTTGCCTCTGCTCATCACTGACGAGGACACACCTGGAGTACTGTGTTCAGTTCTGGGCTCCTCAGTACAAGAGACAGGGACATGGTGGAGAGAGTCCAACAAAGGGCCACAAAGATGACTGAGGGACTGGAGCATCTATCCCATGACAAAAGGCTGAGAGAGCTGGCACTGTTCAGCCTGGAGAAGAGAAGGCTCAGGGGGGCATCTCATCAATGTATATAGTGTATATATATAAGTATATATAAGTACCAGAAGGGTAGGTACAAGGAAGATGGAGCCAGGCACTTTTCAGTGGTGCCAAGTGACACCAGTGCAAGAGACAATGGGCACAGAGTGAAACACAGGAAGTGCCATCTGAACATCAGGAAACGCTTTTTCACTGTGAGTGTAGCCAAAAGCTGGCACAGGTTGCCCAGGAAGGTTGTGGAGTCTCCCTCCTTGGAGATATCCATAAGCCATCTGGACCTGGTCCTAGGCAACTGGCTCTAGGTGGCCTTGCTTGATCTGGGGGGTTGGACCAGTTGACCTCCAGAGGTCCCTTCTAACCACAACCATTCTGTGATAATTCCTTCCTCACTCATTCTACTTATTTAGATAAGGATACTCTCTCCCACGTCACAGACAGGAGCTATGAACTTGGACCATGCCAGCTGGTAAAATCCCTGGTGGCTTTTCAAATAACTCTTTGGGGATGATTTTCCATAGACAAATTCTGATTCACTGAACGTCTGTCATGTGGTAAGTTAAAGCAGCACATACTCTACTTTCTGCACTACCTTGCCAGGTCCTAACAATGGATAACACTTTTGTCTACCAAGATGCTCTTAGCAGGACAGGACAAATCTCTATCTCCCCACCATGTACACAGTGATCCAGTGGCTCACCTGAGCTTCTTCAGCCAGTTTCTCCTTAATCTATCAATCAAAAAAGCGAAGTTGCTCTTAATGGGGAAACAGCCATTTCTTCAAATAACATACCTTCTTCCATTGAGGCTATTCCTCTCATTTACTCAAATTATACCTTCATCATAAATCACCTCAATCAAGGGACTTATTTTCTTCCTTGTGTTATTTAAAGCAGAGGGATTTTTGCTATAATGACTTGCAACATAGATTTGGGTTTTTTTTTCTTTCTTTTCAATTCCTTGATACTCCTCGTAGTGCTGTTTCCTCCTGCAGGACTTCTCCTGAAAACAACAGAGCAAAAAGGTAACATGTGCAGTCCCACACAGTACCTGAGATTACAAAGAAATCCTGTTTTATACTGCAACGTAGGAAGCCAGTTTTATACTGGGAAAAAAAGGTGACATAATTTTCCACCTTTGGGAAGCATAAACACATACCTGACAGTTACAATTTGGCCCCATCATTAAGATTAAAAAAATGTTTACAGCTGGCCATGGCAACATATTACTGTTATTAAATCTGACATTTCTAGTACCTCTTAGTCTGTACCTTTGCAAATATTCTGTGAGTTGAGCCGTACAACATCCTCATAAATCATGTAAATTTCTCATTTGAAATATGAACAACCTTAGGCGCAAAGCTCTCAAATTATTTGCCCAAAGTTACATGACAAGTAAGTGATAGAGAATAAAACCTAGGAATATTGATTCTCAATTTTGTATTCTAGCCAGTAAACTCACTCTTTCATTTTGATGTACCCAAACTCAAACACGGTAAGTCTGTTGACCTGATTAAATTTGAAAATGCTCATGCTAGATTTATTTTCTCCTTTATGTGTAACTTTGTTCCTTCTGTGTGCATACAAAACATCTACTACATTGCTGTTTATTAGCAATGTATTTATGCCCTAATATGCTACTCTTGGAGATCATTAATGTTACATAAAAGTGGTTGCCAGTAGAGACCTGCTGTGAAATACATGTTCCCTTAAGCACGAAAGCAACAGTATGTTCAATTTTTTGAATCAAATAAATATGCCAAAGATATAGGTTAGGTTTTGAGGGCCTTTTGTCCTCCACAAAACTCATTTTTAACACTTCCATTGTGTGGAGAAGCATTCTGTACTTCCCTCAGTAGTAACAGTGTATCAGTGTGAACATTCAGATAGTTATTTTGAAGGCATTTATTTTCTTCCTTGTCCTGGTTTCAGCCAGGATAGAGCTGGTTTTCTTCACAGAAGCTAGTGTGAGACTGTGTTTTGGATTTGGGATGAGAAACTGTTGATAATGTGCTGATGTTTTGGGTTGTTGCTGAGCAGTCAAGGACAGTCCAGCTTCTTGTGCTGGCCTTCCAGCGAGCAGGCTGGGGGCACATGGGGAGCTGGGAGGGGACACAGCCGGGACAGCTGACCCAGACTGGCCAAAGAGATATTCCCTACCATACGACGTCATGCCCAGTACATAAACTGGAGTTGGCCGGGGGGCGGAAATCACTGCTCGGGGATGGGCTGTCGATCACGGGGTGGTGAGCAATTGCTGTATTGGGCATCACTTGTTCTTGTACATTCCTTTGTTGGTATTATCATTGTTGTTCCCTTCTTTCTTTCTGTCCTATTAAACCGTGTTTATCTCAACCCACGAGTTTTGTTCCCAATTCTCTTCCCCCTCCCGCTGTGGGAGGGGGAGTGAGCGAGCGGCTGCGTGGTGCTTAGTTGCCGGCTGGGGCTAAACCACGACATTCCTACACGTTGGAATCTTATGGTCATTGTATTCCAATCTTATCTTTGGTATAGCAGGCTTTATTTTTATCAGTCATTACTGATGCTTAAGCCAAGAGTTTTTAGGACCAAACCCATCAGAGTCAGAACATTTTGGAGGACTTCAGCAAAATCCATGTTTATTGGCATACCTAAATATAGATAGTGAGACTCATACAGTCTGACCCTTTTTCTGCTGAGTTGAAGCCGGACTAGATTGAACAAGATTTTCTGAGAGCTTACCTTTTTTTTTCCTTTTTTTTTTAACTTGCTGAGCAGCTATAACACAAAATCATTGGTTCACACTGTGCATGTCTGAGTTAGGTGTTCTATTTCCTACAGTATCTCACCGTTAGGAACATCTAGATTTCATATCAGCTACAGCAGGAGGAACTGGTTGCTCTGAAAAACAGTAGAGATTATAGAAGTAACTAAATCACACTTTTTTTGGTGATTTTCAAATCAGACCATGAATGGCTCAGTCCTGTGTAGTTTTTCATTTCTCAGAACAACTGCTAGCATAATAATAAATTAAATGTGTCACTTTCTTTTCACGTTAAAAGTCTTAAGAGTTTGCTGACTACAAAAACAACACACTATGTGAACTAGAGTAATGTTTTGTGGACAAAAAAAATTCTTTAGATTTTCATTATATTGCTTTTAATTTACTTTCTCATTTACTCTATTCCCACATGGCTTAAAGACAGGGAATAGGAAGGTAACCATCTGCAAAACAAAAGATATTTTTAGGCAGAGATAACACTTTTTTTAACTTCCTTTTTACTGAGAATTTCATGTAAATGCTAACTAGTTTGTTCTTTGCTTATTTTTACCATGAAGCAGAAACATGTATTTTATACCTCCATAGTAGTTTTAATTATTTCCCTGCTTCTATTATCTGCTTCTTTGTTTCCAGGCGTTTGTCTCTTATCACTCCTGACCTCAGGAGAGCATTGCTCTTTCTTAATTGCAAGGGTATTGTTATCACTGAAAACATGGAGGTAGGCATAGTTCCCGTATTTAGGAAACTGTGCTTTTTAAACTCTTAATTTAACACTCATTTCATAGTAAAACTATTTTCAAGACTTGCAAAGCTTTGGCATTCCTTGTCAGTAGAACTCAAGAAGACAAAACTTTTTTTTGTATTTGACCTGAGATTAACTTTGATTTGGCAGGAAAAACCTGTTACATTTTCATTGGTCTCACAGCTATGTGGTAAAGCGTCGTTATCTTTCTGCCTCTCAGACAAATAGTATGGCCACTGACGCATTTAGGGACAAATCCTGAGAAAGCAGGTGTTCCAATCATGTTTGCCAGCAGATGCATTCTCTGTTGCACTAATGTTGCCAACTACAGTAAAATTACACCAAAGGGAACCTGGGGAATTTGCACTGAGTGGTACATAATTTAACCCTGCCACTGATTATTTATTATGTGTATAAGCTCAGCATGTGAGGTCTTTGGATAAGGGACTGTTAGAAACAAGAACCATTATCCCTTAAGCACTCTAGAAAGAGACTCACAGATACTTTGCAAGATTCATAAACCTTAATTTCTCTTTAGACTCTACTGATTTCCTTCTTAACACAGTTAAGAGAAGATCTGTGGGGTTTTTTAGGGCTGTTATTTTAGTCTTTCTTTCTGTAAAAATGCTATCACATCCAGACAGATAAAATATGAAATTTTATTAATAAGATATCTTAGTGTAAACATCTATTGTCGTAGAATCTTAGAATGCTTTGGGTTTGAAAGGACCATTGAAAGTCATCTAGTCCAACGCACACTCAGTGAGCAGGGACATCTTTAACTAGATCAGGTTGCTCAGAGCCCCATCCAACCTGCCCTTGAATGTTTCCAGGGATGGAGCATCTACCACATCTCTGGGCAACCTGTGCCAGTGTTTTAGCACTCTACTTGGGAAAAATTTCTTATTTATATCCAACATAAATCTACCCTTCTTTAGTTTAAAACGTTACCCCTGTCCTATTGCAACAGGCCCTGCTAAAAAGTCTGTCCCCGTCTTTCTTAGAAGCCCCCTTGAAGTACTGGAAGGCTGCAAGAATGGGTCCCTGGAGCCTTCTCTTCTCCAGGCTGAACCCCAACTCTCTCAGCCTGTCCTCACAGGAGAGGTGTTCCATCCCTTGGATCGTTTTTGTGGCCCTCCTCTGGACCTGCTCAGACAGGTCCATGTCTTTCCTGTGCTGAGGGCTTCAGAACTGGATGCAGTACTCCAGGTGGGGTCTCACCAGAGTGGAGTAGAGGGGCAGAATCACCTCCCTCGACCTGCTGGCCATGCTGCTTTGGATGCAGTCCACGATAGGGTTGGCCTGTTCGGCTGCGAGCACGCATTGCTGGCTCATGCCTAGCTTCTCATCCACCAGTACCCCCAAGTCCTTCTGGGCAGGGCTGCTCTTGATTCCTTCATCCCCCAGCCTGTCTTGATACTGGGGGTTGCCCTGACTCAGGTGCAGGTTCACACAGGCCCATGCCTCAAGCTTGGCCAGGTCCCTCTGGATGGCATCCCATCCCGTAGGCATGTAACCCACAACACTCAGCTTTGTGTCACCTGCAAACTTGCTGAGGGTGCACTTGATCCCACTGTCTAGGTCATTGATGAAGATATTAAACAATACTGGTCCCAAGACAGACCCCTGAGAGACAGCACTTGTCACCGATCTCCATTTGGACATTGAGCCATTGACCACTACCCTCTGGATGCGACCACCCAGCCAATTCCTCATCCACCCAACAGTCCACCCATCAAAGCCATGTCTCTCCGATTTAGGGAGAAGTGTATTCTGGGAGATGGTGTCAAAGGCCTTACAGAACTCCAGATAGATGATATTGGTAGCTCTTTCCTTGCCTGCTGATGTGGTTACTCCACATAGAAGGCCACCAGGTTGGTCAAGCAGGACTTGCCCTTGCTGAAGCCATGCTAGTTGGCTTGAGTCACCTCCCTGTCCTCCGTGTGCCTCAGCATAGCTTCTAGGAGGATCTGTTCCGTGATCTTCCCATGCACAGAAGTGAGGCTGACTCAGTCAGTAGTTCCCAGGGTCCTCCTTCCTACCCTTTTTAAAAATGGGTGCAATGTTTCCCTTTTTCCAGTCTCCAGGCTGGCTTCACCTGACTGCCAGGACTTCTCCAATATCATGAAGAGTGTCTTAGCAGCTACATCATCCAGTTCCCTCTGGACTCTAGGATGCATCTCATCAGGTCCCATAGACTTGTGCATGTTCAGGTTCCTCTGGTGGTCTTGAACCTGATCTTCTCTTACAGTGGGAGGGATATGCTCCTCCAGTGCCCATCTTGCAGGCCATCCCCTTGAGGGGTGTGGAAAGAGAGATTGCCAGTGAAGACTGAGGGAAAGAAGTCATTGACTACCTCAGCCTTCTCCTCATCCATTGCTACCAGTCTGCCAGTCTACCTCATCAAGGGGGTTACGCTTTCTTTGGCCTGCCTTTTCTGGCTGACATACCTGTAGAAGCCCTTCTTAATGTTCTTTGCATGCCAGCCATGCCGTGGCCTTCCTGATGCCATCCCTACAAAACTGGGCCGTGTCCCTGTACTCTGCCCAGGATACCTGTCCCTGCTTCCACTGCCTGTGCATTTCCTTCTTGCCCTTTAGTTTGACCAGCAGGTCAAACTCAGCCGTGCTGGTCTCTTGCCTTCCTTTCCTGATTTCTTACATCTGGGGATCAAGATCTCTTGCACTCTATGGAAAGTGTCCTTAAAGATCTGCCAGCTCTGTTCTGCTCCCCTGTCCCTGAGGGCAGTTTCCCAGGTGGTGATATTGACTAACCCCTGGAAGTATGGTTTCCTAAATTCAGGGTCCTGACTTTACTTTTCGTCTACCCCATATCCCTCAGGACTGTGAACTCCACCAGTGCACGATCACTGCAGTCCAGGCTGCATCCAATCTTGATGTCACCAATTAGATCACTTGCGCTCGTGACCAACGAGTCCAGTATTGCATCCCCTCTGGTAGGACTGTCTATTACCTGGCATAGGAGGTTATCCTCCATGCACTCCAGGAGTCTCCTGGATTACCTACAGCTTGTCATGTTACTTTTCCAGCAGATGTCAGGGTAGCTGAAGTCCCCCAGCAGGACGGGAGCCTGCAAGCATGATGCCTTCTGTAGCTGGAGTAAGAAGGCTTCGTGAACAGACTCCCCTTGATCAGGTGGCCTGTAGTAGACTCCAGCCACAAGGTTCCCTTTATTACCTCGATCTCTGATTCTTACCCATAAGCTTTCAACCTGCTCGTGGCTATTCTTCAGAGACAGCTCTTCAGACTCTATCCATTTCTTGATGTAGACGGCAACACCTTCTCCCTTTCTTCCTGGCCTGTCCCTTCTGAACAGCCTGTAGCCATTGATAGCAACACTCCAGTCATGGTATTCATCCCACCAGGTTTCACTAATGGCAACCAGGTCGTAGCTTTCTAACAGCATGGTGGCTTCCAGCTCCTTCTGCTTGCTGCCTGTCCTGTGTGTGTTGGTGTAGAGGTACTTCAGCTGGGCTACTGGCAATGTCACCCTTTTAGAGGAACACCCCTTAGCTCCTTTGACGTCTTTCTCTGGTGTTTCCCTGTCGGATCCTATTACCTCAGGAGCCCCTAGCTCATCTCTGTAAGACTTCAGGTATGCTGCAGTGTAGCCAGCACATCTCGGAGCAACAGGCTGAGGGGTCTTGCTAGCATTCTGTCCCTCTAACCTTGGGATGTTATCCCACAGCTTGTCACGGGAAAGCCTGGTATTATCCCCTTCCTCCTTCAAATCTAGTTTAAATCTCTGTCAGTGAGCCCCGCTAGCTTGAGAGCAAAGACCCCCTTACCTCTTTGAGAAACATTAATCCCATCTGATGTCAGAAAGCTTGGTGCCATGTAGACCATCCCATTATCAAAAACCCCAAAATTGTTGCAGTGATACCAGCCACAGAGCCACGTATTAACGGGCCCCTCTCTTTCATCCAGTGCTGTTTCCCACAACTGGAAAGAGAGAGGAAAAAGTAACCTGTGCACCAGGTTCCCTTACCAACCGTTACAAGGCCCTGAAGTCTCTTTTGATCACCCTTGGACTACATATTGCAGCTTAATCTCCACCCACATGGAAGAGCAGTAATAGGTAATAGTCCAAGGGCCGCACCAGGCTAGGAAGTTTCCTAGTGATGTCCTTAACCCAGGCCCCAGGGAGGCAGGAGTCTTCCCTAAGAGGAGCGTCTGTCCAGTATATTGGACCCTCTGTTCCACTCAGAAGGAGGTCGCCTATAACTGTAACCCATCTTTTCTTCCTCGTGGGGATGGTCATGATATTGGGGGTAGGCCTTTCTGATCTTGGCGACAACTCTGGTGTACATAGACTGTCATCCACATCATCCATGGACTGGTCTTCCACATGCAGAGCCTCATACCTGTTGTACAGAGGCACCTGCAAAAGTGAGGTGGGCAAGGAGGGGATTTGCCTGCCGTCCCGAGCATGGACTTACCTCCATTCACTCCTTTCCTTTAAGCAACTGCCTTTAGCCTGGCAGGGGGAGGATACAGGATCCCCTTGACCTTGGATTTTTTCTGGTGGCTGTTCCTGTTTCTGCCTCATAGAGGGCAGAGCATGGTTCCACCAGCCTACCTCCTTCTCAGACCCCCTGATGTTCCACCTGGTCACACCTCACACAGCTGTTCTCACTACTCTGTCATTCTCTGCAGCCTGAGACCTGGATGGCTGCATGTTTTTGTGGGAGCTTTTTCTGGGTTACCACATCCATTCTGCCGACTGCAGAGGACATGGCTTTCTGCTGGGTGGATACCATAGCTAACCTCCTTCTGAGAGGGTGATGACCACCAACTGAAATCACTTCTTGAGCTGCTAGGGCAGCTACACCCTCCCTGTGTGCTCTTCCGTGTGCAAACTGCTGCGCCACACCCTGGCTGACGTGCCATGCTCTGTTTGCCCGCTGTGGTGGCTAGTGCTCCCCAGGCAGCTTTTTATACATGTTGGGGCAACCGCCGCTGCTCTGGCAATGCCCAGGCCTCATCAATGTCTCCCACAAAGAGCTGCCAGCTCCTGGTGGGCCTCTCTGCTGCGCCAGTGTTCCTCGGCCTCAGGAAACCCCTGGTGCGCCAAGACCTGCTGCTGCGCTTGTGGCTCGGGCCGGCTCCAGAGCAGCTCCCCTTGGTGACTGACGGCTAGTTTCTGTTACACGGCATTTAAATCTCCTGCCGCTGCTCTGGCAATGCCCCGTTCACAGCAGAAGAAACATGTATGTGTGTATAGATTAAGTTGTCTGGTACTTTCTTATTTCTTTCCAGGGTGCGGAGAATGCTGAAACATAAACCTCTGAAACCCAGGGAATAAAGTCTGAAGGAAATGGAGGTAGATGGAACGTAAACAGTGCATTTTCTGCAGTACAGCCACAACTGTCAATTCTTAGTCTTGCCTACATCTTCTCACTAAACCTCTCTAAGGTATGTGCAGTTCTCTTGACTCCGGGTTAGTTGCAGCAGATTGGTACTTGCGGTGTCCTCTCATAGGGTTTTCAGTCAGATGAAAAACAGGCTTAAAGCTTCCAGGGCTTCCAGGTCAGAGTAAATGATCACACTAGTCTCTTTTGACCATAAAATCTTTAAGGCTTTGAACTGTTCCATAACATCTCCCAGCAGCTCTCTTCCTCATTTTCCCCGCATATCTTCCACAGCATAGGGAGTGCTATGATACTATGATCTCTCTGAGGAACATCATAGTCTAATGATCAAAGGAGGGCAAAATCGGAGAAAAATGTTAGAAACCATATGAAGAATGTGAAAATGAGTCAAGATGTATAAAGTTTTTAAAAGATTCCACTGCAGCAACCTTCCTATCATTTATATCTTTTACTTTGTTGGGAAGCTGTATTTCTGTGATCTGCAACAGGGAGTCATTGGGGCATCACCAGAAGGTCTCTGCCTTCCTACCTCCTCAGTGATAATGCAATGGGTTTCTCTCTTTGCTCTTCTCTGAACTTATCTGTACAAATTTGCTGACATATTCCACAGGTAAATAACCAAATTCTAACTAATGTTAGCAAAATCAGAATTACAGGAGCAACAGTGCTGATCACACAGAGACACACACAAAAAAAAATTCCAACCCAGATTGTTTTCTTACAGAAAAGGCCTCAAGAGATCAACAACACGGAAAAAGTGGCAAACACAAAATTGTAGAATTGCTATTATGTCTTATATCAATCTTCCTTTTATGTATGAAACACTCAAATAAGGCTCAAAGTCTAGTCTGATTAGATTTCTGCCATTCTGTGAGACGAAAATGGAATGAATAAAGATTTAAAACTCCTAGCTAACTAAAATTTAAAGTTCCATCCCATGATAACCGTAACACAAGTTTTTTAAAGTCTTGATAGTCGTGAACATTTTACTGAACCAGAAGGTCGAAGAGAATCCATGTGATACAGAGCATGTATATTTACAATAAAGATCTTAACATAGAATAGAATAGAATAGAATAGAATAGAATAGAATAGAATAGAATAGAATAGAATAGAATATATAATTTTTATTTAAATTTTTCGTATGTCTGGAAAATAAGGACAGATTTTTTTCCTGATGGCTTTCCACCTATATATCCCCCTTCACTGTTTCCTCATTGGTGGTGGCATTCCTCCACTCTGCTGCCCTGGGTCTCTCCTTAGCTTGTCGGAGGAGGTTTGGATCTAATTATCAATTCAATTATCTGCCAGTTAGTTGTCATATGCCATGGGTGGTAGAATGTCATCTGAACTCAAGAATTAGGCACCAGACCCTTATTCAATGCATGTCCTGTTGCAAGCTGTGTCCCTGGGCAGAGTGGAAGGTCCCTGGAGCAGAAACAGAGTCCACGTAGGAGACACCCCACTCTCCTTCAGGAACACCAAAAGGTTTTCAGATTTTTTAAAAACAAAATCAATGTATTTTATGGAAAAAATCCAGAGAAAATACACATCCTGTGAAAATCATTTCTATAGAAATATGAACAATTTACTATGGGGAATTTGCTAAGAGAAGAACTCCCATTTTTCTTTGTTATTACATTACTATCAAAATGCAGATTTAAAAGAAACAACTAAAAAACCATATATTATATGACATTTTATTTGTTGCAATAGCCTTATCAAGGACATTTTGCATAAAAAAAGAAATGATTAAGTTAGAGAAACTGTATGGAGAATTAAGCCTATTTGAAGTATTCTGGACACTAGCCCTTTGAAAAAAAATCATCATAAATGGAAGCTGTTGCTAGGATACTATGACCACTGTCATCAGGATGATCATAGAATCATAGAATAGTTTGGGTTGGAAGGGACCTTTAAAGGTCATCTAGTCCAACCCCCCTGCAATGAGCAGGGACATCTTCAACTAGACCAGGTTGCTCATGTGGTGGGCTTCTTTTTTTTTTTAAATAATTTAAACAAGAAAACTTGATTGATGAACGAAACAGATTATGAACATTGGTATCAAAGCTACCTGGTATATTAAAGACTGAGCGGAAAATTCAATTTCATGTTGAAAAGCCAAAGTGAAGTTAAAGTCTTCAAAATGAAACCCATCAAAGTGTGTCGCAAGAAATGAATGGCCACAAAGCTTGTTAGCTGCTTGAATAGAAGAACACAGACACATAGCTCAGAAGTCAGCTGAGAACATAAGCCAGAGACACTAAAGAAAAAAGGGTGAACATTGTGGCAGACCAATATGCGGTTTCTGTCTTAAACATTTCATGGTTCCGAGGAACCCACATCTTTTTTGGTACAACGGCTTGAACATGCCTTGATACGGAGTGGACCCCAGAGAAGACCAAGATATGGTGCAGGCACAAGGACCTGTCCCCGTAAAGCAGAGGTACAGTACAGGCGCAATGACCGGTTCCTGCAGAGCAGAGATATGGTGAGAGGAGACACCAAGACCTGCAGATGTGTCATCGCCTGTTGCATCAGCCTGTTGCATATGCATGAAATTTCTTGGAATCAGCCTGTTGTATATGCATGAAGTTTCTTGGGATCAGACGGAGATTGTGGGACTCGGACTACATAAAAATGACACCACCAGAAGCAAAAATGGGGACCCCACCATCAAGGAGCATCAAGAGGACCAACGGGATGCTGCTGGATCCATGGGTGGTGATATCTTCTTTGCTGTCTCTCTCCTCTCTTTCCTCTCTCTTTCTCTTTCTCTCTCCTCTCTTTGTCAAAGTGTAAAAGATGCACTGTAGGTGACTTGTTTTTTTAGTTGAATTGTTTAGTTAGAGTAGTTGCTGTTGAGTCATTTATGTAACCTCATGCCTTGCATTTTGTATTATTAAATTGTTAAATTGGTTGGCTGGTGTCATTTCACCTTAGTTCAGTCCAGGGGGATCACGAACTTGGTCGTTGGTCTCACGGGGAAGGAGGTCGTCCTGAACGACTCCTTTCGGGCCACGACAAACAGATGTTGCTGCGTAGCTGAAGGAAGTAGGCAACTATTTTATTCTGCTGGAGTCAAAGACAACTAAAACCGTAAGGAATAAAAGTGACCATAAATGTGTGCTGGATTAGTCTTCTGGTTGGGAATGGCTAGCTAGCTGAAATGATAAAAATAGAAGATCAAAGGAGTATAGAAACTGTACAGACCTGAAGTTAAATTAGGTTTATGGGCAAAATTATGACTCTCTTAAGGCATCAGTAAAACTCCCCTCAACTAGAAAAGAGCCTTCTATACATTTTTCTGTCAAAGAAAGTGTCCAAGGTTCTCCAGGTTATTCAGGTATCTATGCTATCAGTTTCAGTGCACTTTTGCCTTGGAGAGTCTGGGCCTTCGGTCAGAGCAAAACAGTCCACAATGAAAATCAACTTGCATGACAAATTTCCTACCCTGCCTGAGGAAGAATACAAAGGTATTCTCTACTAATTAAAATATGAATGCTGTCATCTGATAATCTTCCTTGTGAGAAATAACAAGCTCAGTAATTAAATGTGCAATTTCTTGACATTTAAACAGGTCAATTTTTTTTTCTATGTGTCTGATCATTTATTTGAGGTGCTTCTTGCAGGCATGTTTATTATACTAACCATAATTAATAACCAGCACAACAGACCTTTCTAAAACAGAAGGGTGAATAATGTAGTTTTGTCCTTTTGCTCAATTGAAGTTATTTTAAAATATACAATAACTATGATTAAATAGAGGATAGAGATTTTATTAAGTCCTTATCATCTTTCTGGGCTTCCCACATCTGTCTTTCATAAAGTCACCTCTTTATTCCTTTTGGCTTTAATGAATAAAATGTTATTGCATAAAACTCCAAGAAGATGGCAAGACAGTCCAGCTTTACTTTACTGATATTATACCTGAAAAGGGTGCTGCTGCACATAGATTGTAAGTTGTGGTATGGATAGAGTGGAAGACCTGTGGGCACAGACTTTTACTTTTAGGAGCTTATGTGATTCCCATGACTGTAATAACTGAAAAATGATCTTGATTTTTAGTTCTCACGATAGTGAGAACATAGTAAATAATATTTTAAGTGTAGCTTTCAACAAGTCAGTCCAAAATAAAATTTTCTGTTTCACATATATTAACAAATTAATATATTTTCAAAATTTCCTTTAGTCTGAATGGCATTGAAGAGTACAAGTTTCTAAACACTCTGCAAATCAAAATTTTCAAAGTACTCTCTTTTGGAAAGAGCAAGCCCAGCCCCTGTGAGTTTACTAAGTTATTCATCAAATGTAAACTCCTTATTTCAAGGAGTTATCAACACGTATGAAAAAAATAGTATGACTTACAGATTTAAATTGTTTGAACTAGGGAATGACATTTCTCACCAGCTTTCTAAAGACAACCTGGCATTTATTACCATCTGCTTTGTTATTCTACAACATGAAGTTAATTTAAGTGATCCTTCCGTTAAAAAAAATAAGATGTATGCCACTTTATTGCTTTTGTATGGCTTGGGTTTGTTTGGTTGTTTTTTTCCCCCAAGTGAGATGTCTGCCAGGGGTTTGACATGTTATTTTTATATTTATGCTGAATTTACTAAGAGGTTACAATACTCAACTGTATTACCCTATTGCAGGGACACAGCATAGGCAACGTGTCTATTACGTGGCATTGCAGTTCTCAGACCAGGATGATAATCACAATCAGCAATTGTTTGAGTTCATATACCAGGTTATGAACCGCAGCAGTGAGAAACAGATATACTGCCTGCTTAGGACAGAGAGCTAGGGCAATAACCTCATACACTGCACTGGTGGGAAATGGCAAAACATGTCAGAGCTCTCAGAAATAGTAATTTTCTATCTGTATCTAAGGTCAAAAGTTGACTTTAGTATAATGAAGAATGAATTACTCAGAATCAAAATAATGCTTTCTCTTGATTTTTAAGTCCTCATTTTTTTAATGTGTGATAGGAGACTGAACACTTTACTATTGCTGATATGTTTCAGAAGTATCACAGCAGCAACTGGTATCTCAAGGTAGCTCTGCTTCTTTGAGAGTGTCAGTGATTTAGCCATTACAACAGCAGACTTCTTTCATCCAACAGTCCTGGAATTAAAGTGTCTATTATAAAATTACAGTTTCTAGCTTGAGACACTTGGCTTATAGAAGTCTGTCTTTATAAATGGGGGGGGGGGGGGAATGTCTTTATTCTTTTGGGAAGCATTTTCTTTTTGCCAGAAGAGAAAAAGGGAAAAAAAAGGATTTATTGAGAAGAAAATTTTGCCAAAAACATACTTTGAAAGAAAACTCTTTGCATATTAAACAACTATAACATTTGGGTTTAATTTGTAAATTTACTGATGACGGATCACAACAAGTAATGCTACTGTCTTTTCTAATAACACAAGAAATAGGCAGAAAATGTGAATTCATCTTATCTTTCTTAAACTATCTAAAACCTAAGTATTTTGCTTTAAATCCTTAAACTTGTCTTAAACTTTTACGGTTTGGAGAAGTCTTAGTTATATAGGCTTTCTCCATAGTCATAGATGACTCCAGAAAGAGTTAGTGGCAACCTAAAGCAGATGACAGGGGAGCACAAAGCGGTATTCCCCAGGGCTTGGTTCTGGGG